>NW_027136944.1:300000-536677 GCF_040869045.1 Eurosta solidaginis
ATTGATAAATAACGTGTACGAATTTGTTTAACGCATTTGTTTTGGTTACTCGACGTCTCCGTTCTCGTGTAGCCTACATATTGCGTTTTTTTTTTTAATTTGCTTACCGGGCTAAAGGTTAGCATGTTTAAAATACGTAGGTCGTTTTGTTCATCAAATTTAAGTAGATAACTCATCAGTTGTTTGCATCAGAGCGACAATTTTTGAGATAGTTATTAAAACTGTTTAAAGGTTGTCAAACGTTGTTTCTCGTTGTATATCCTTTAATTCTAGAGTTAAATTGATAAATAACGTGTACGAATTTGTTTAACGCATTTGTTTTGGTTACTCGACGTCTCCGTTCTCGTGTAGCCTACATATTGCGTTTTTTTTTTAATTTGCTTACCGGGCTAAAGGTTAGCATGTTTAAAATACGTAAGTCGTTTTGTTCATCATATTTAAGTAGATAACTCATCAGTTGTTTGCATCAGAGCGATAATTTTTGAGATAGTTATTAAAACTGTTTAAAGGTTGTCAAACGTTGTTTCTCGTTGTATATCCTTTAATCCTAGAGTTAAATTGATAAATAACGTGTACGAATTTGTTTAACGTATTTGTTTTGGTTACTCGACGTCTCCGTTCTCGTGTAGCCTACATATTGCGTTTTTTTTTTAATTTGCTTACCGGGCTAAAGGTTAGCATGTTTAAAATACGTAAGTCGTTTTGTTCATCAAATTTAAGTAGATAACTCATCAGTTGTTTGCATCAGAGCGATAACTTTTGAGATAGTTATTAAAATTGTTTAAAGGTTGTCAAACGTTGTTTCTCGTTGTATATCCTTTAATTCTAGAGTTAAATTGATAAATAACGTGTACGAATTTGTTTAACGCATTTGTTTTGGTTACTCGACGTCTCCGTTCTCGTGTAGCCTACATATTGCGTTTTTTTTTTAATTTGCTTACCGGGCTAAAGGTTAGCATGTTTAAAATACGTAAGTCGTTTTGTTCATCAAATTTAAGTAGATAACTCATCAGTTGTTTGCATCAGAGCGATAATTTTTGAGATAGTTATTAAAACTGTTTAAAGGTTGTCAAACGTTGTTTCTCGTTGTATATCCTTTAATTCTAGAGTTAAATTGATAAATAACGTGTACGAATTTGTTTAACGCATTTGTTTTGGTTACTCGACGTCTCCGTTCTCGTGTAGCCCACATATTGCGTTTTTTTTTTAATTTGCTTACCGGGCTAAAGGTTAGCATGTTTAAAATACGTAAGTCGTTTTGTTCATCATATTTAAGTAGATAACTCATCAGTTGTTTGCATCAGAGCGATAATTTTTGAGATAGTTATTAAAACTGTTTAAAGGTTGTCAAACGTTGTTTCTCGTTGTATATCCTTTAATTCTAGAGTTAAAATGATAAATAACGTGTACGAATTTGTTTAACGCATTTGTTTTGGTTACTCGACGTCTCCGTTCTCGTGTAGCCTACATATTGCGTTTTTTTTTTAATTTGCTTACCTGGCTAAAGGTTAGCATGTTTAAAATACGTAAGTCGTTTTGTTCATCAAATTTAAGTAGATAACTCATCAGTTGTTTGCATCAGAGCGACAATTTTTGAGATAGTTATTAAAACTGTTTAAAGGTTGTCAAACGTTGTTTCTCGTTGTATATCCTTTAATTCTAGAGTTAAATTGATAAATAACGTGTACGAATTTGTTTAACGCATTTGTTTTGGTTACTCGACGTCTCCGTTCTCGTGTAGCCTACATATTGCGTTTTTTTTTTAATTTGCTTACCTGGCTAAAGGTTAGCATGTTTAAAATACGTAAGTCGTTTTGTTCATCATATTTAAGTAGATAACTCATCAGTTGTTTGCATCAGAGCGATAATTTTTGAGATAGTTATTAAAACTGTTTAAAGGTTGTCAAACGTTGTTTCTCGTTGTATATCCTTTAATTCTAGAGTTAAATTGATAAATAACGTGTACGAATTTGTTTAACGCATTTGTTTTGGTTACTCGACGTCTCCGTTCTCGTGTAGCCTACATATTGCGTTTTTTTTTTAATTTGCTTACCGGGCTAAAGGTTAGCATGTTTAAAATACGTAAGTCGTTTTGTTCATCAAATTTAAGTAGATAACTCATCAGTTGTTTGCATCAGAGCGACAATTTTTGAGATAGTTATTAAAACTGTTTAAAGGTTGTGAAACGTTGTTTCTCGTTGTATATCCTTTAATTCTAGAGTTAAATTGATAAATAACGTGTACGAATTTGTTTAACGCATTTGTTTTGGTTACTCGACGTCTCCGTTCTCGTGTAGCCTACATATTGCGTTTTTTTTTTAATTTGCTTACCTGGCTAAAGGTTAGCATGTTTAAAATACGTAAGTCGTTTTGTTCATCATATTTAAGTAGATAACTCATCAGTTGTTTGCATCAGAGCGATAATTTTTGAGATAGTTATTAAAACTGTTTAAAGGTTGTCAAACGTTGTTTCTCGTTGTATATCCTTTAATTCTAGAGTTAAATTGATAAATAACGTGTACGAATTTGTTTAACGCATTTGTTTTGGTTACTCGACGTCTCCGTTCTCGTGTAGCCTACATATTGCGTTTTTTTTTTAATTTGCTTACCGGGCTAAAGGTTAGCATGTTTAAAATACGTAAGTCGTTTTGTTCATCAAATTTAAGTAGATAACTCATCAGTTGTTTGCATCAGAGCGACAATTTTTGAGATAGTTATTAAAACTGTTTAAAGGTTGTCAAACGTTGTTTCTCGTTGTATATACTTTAATTCTAGAGTTAAATTGATAAATAACGTGTACGAATTTGTTTAACGCATTTGTTTTGGTTACTCGACGTCTCCGTTCTCGTGTAGCCTACATATTGCGTTTTTTTTTTAATTTGCTTACCTGGCTAAAGGTTAGCATGTTTAAAATACGTAAGTCGTTTTGTTCATCATATTTAAGTAGATAACTCATCAGTTGTTTGCATCAGAGCGATAATTTTTTAGATAGTTATTAAAACTGTTTAAAGGTTGTCAAACGTTGTTTCTCGTTGTATATCCTTTAATTCTAGAGTTAAATTGATAAATAACGTGTACGAATTTGTTTAACGCATTTGTTTTGGTTACTCGACGTCTCCGTTCTCGTGTAGCCTACATATTGCTTTTTTTTTTTAATTTGCTTACCGGGCTAAAGGTTAGCATGTTTAAAATACGTAAGTCGTTTTGTTCATCATATTTAAGTAGATAACTCATCAGTTGTTTGCATCAGAGCGATAATTTTTGAGATAGTTATTAAAACTGTTTAAAGGTTGTCAGACGTTGTTTCTCGTTGTATATCCTTTAATTCTAGAGTTAAATTGATAAATAACGTGTACGAATTTGTTTAACGCATTTGTTTTGGTTACTCGACGTCTCCGTTCTCGTGTAGCCTACATATTGCGTTTTTTTTTTAATTTGCTTACCGGGCTAAAGGTTAGCATGTTTAAAATACGTAAGTCGTTTTGTTCATCAAATTTAAGTAGATAACTCATCAGTTGTTTGCATCAGAGCGACAATTTTTGAGATAGTTATTAAAACTGTTTAAAGGTTGTCAAACGTTGTTTCTCGTTGTATATCCTTTAATTCTAGAGTTAAATTGATAAATAACGTGTACGAATTTGTTTAACGCATTTGTTTTGGTTACTCGACGTCTCCGTTCTCGTGTAGCCTACATATTGCGTTTTTTTTTTTAATTTGCTTACCGGGCTAAAGGTTAGCATGTTTAAAATACGTAAGTCGTTTTGTTCATCAAATTTAAGTAGATAACTCATCAGTTGTTTGCATCAGAGCGACAATTTTTGAGATAGTTATTAAAACTGTTTAAAGGTTGTCAAATGTTGTTTCTCGTTGTATATCCTTTAATTCTAGAGTTAAATTGATAAATAACGTGTACGAATTTGTTTAACGCATTTGTTTTGGTTACTCGACGTCTCCGTTCTCGTGTAGCCTACATATTGCGTTTTCTTTTTAATTTGCTTACCGGGCTAAAGGTTAGCATGTTTAAAATACGTAAGTCGTTTTGTTCAACAAATTTGAGTAGATAACTCAGCAGTTGTTTGCATCAGAGCGACAATTTTTGAGATAGTTATTAAAATTGTTTAAAGGTTGTCAAACGTTGTTTCTCGTTGTATATCCTTTAATTCTAGAGTTAAATTGATAAATAACGTGTACGAATTTGTTTAACGCATTTGTTTTGGTTACTCGGCGTCTCCGTTCTCGTGTAGCCTACATATTGCGTTTTTTTTTTAATTTGCTTACCTGGCTAAAGGTTAGCATGTTTAAAATACGTAAGTCGTTTTGTTCATCATATTTAAGTAGATAACTCATCAGTTGTTTGCATCAGAGCGACAATTTTTGAGATAGTTATTAAAACTGTTTAAAGGTTGTCAAACGTTGTTTCTCGTTGTATATACTTTAATTCTAGAGTTAAATTGATAAATAACGTGTACGAATTTGTTTAACGCATTTGTTTTGGTTACTCGACGTCTCCGTTCTCGTGTAGCCTACATATTGCGTTTTTTTTTTAATTTGCTTACCTGGCTAAAGGTTAGCATGTTTAAAATACGTAAGTCGTTTTGTTCATCAAATTTAAGTAGATAACTCATCAGTTGTTTGCATCAGAGCGACAATTTTTGAGATAGTTATTAAAACTGTTTAAAGGTTGTCAAACGTTGTTTCTCGTTGTATATCCTTTAATTCTAGAGTTAAATTGATAAATAACGTGTACGAATTTGTTTAACGCATTTGTTTTGGTTACTCGACGTCTCCGTTCTCGTGTAGCCTACATATTGCGTTTTTTTTTAATTTGCTTACCTGGCTAAAGGTTAGCATGTTTAAAATACGTAAGTCGTTTTGTTCATCATATTTAAGTAGATAACTCATCAGTTGTTTGCATCAGAGCGATAATTTTTGAGATAGTTATTAAAACTGTTTAAAGGTTGTCAAACGTTGTTTCTCGTTGTATATCCTTTAATTCTAGAGTTAAATTGATAAATAACGTGTACGAATTTGTTTAACGCATTTGTTTTGGTTACTCGACGTCTCCGTTCTCGTGTAGCCTACATATTGCGTTTTTTTTTTTAATTTGCTTACCGGGCTAAAGGTTAGCATGTTTAAAATACGTAAGTCGTTTTGTTCAACAAATTTGAGTAGATAACTCAGCAGTTGTTTGCATGAGAGCGACAATTTTTGAGATAGTTATTAAAATTGTTTAAAGGTTGTCAAACGTTGTTTCTCGTTGTATATCCTTTAATTCTAGAGTTAAATTGATAAATAACGTGTACGAATTTGTTTAACGCATTTGTTTTGGTTACTTGACGTCTCCGTTCTCGTGTAGCCCACATATAGCGTTTTTTTTTTAATTTGCTTACCGGGCTAAAGGTTAGCATGTTTAAAATACGTAAGTCGTCTTGTTCAACAAATTTAAGTAGATAACTCATCAGTTGTTTGCATCAGAGCGATAATTTTTGAGATAGTTATTAAAACTGTTTAAAAGTTGTCAAACGTTGTTTCTCGTTGTATATCCTTTAATTCTAGATTTAAATTGATAAATAACGTGTACGAATTTGTTTAACGCATTTGTTTTGGTTACTCGACGTCTCCGTTCTCGTGTAGCCTACATATTGCGTTTTTTTTTTAATTTGCTTACCTGGCTAAAGGTTAGCATGTTTAAAATACGTAAGTCGTTTTGTTCATCATATTTAAGTAGATAACTCATCAGTTGTTTGCATCAGAGCGATAATTTTTGAGATAGTTATTAAAACTGTTTAAAGGTTGTCAAACGTTGTTTCTCGTTGTATATCCTTTAATTCTAGAGTTAAATTGATAAATAACGTGTACGAATTTGTTTAACGCATTTGTTTTGGTTACTCGACGTCTCCGTTCTCGTGTAGCCCACATATAGCGTTTTTTTTTTTAATTTGCTTACCGGGCTAAAGGTTAGCATGTTTAAAATACGAAAGTCGTTTTGTTCAACAAATTTAAGTAGATAACTCATCAGTTGTTTGCATCAGGGCGATAATTTTTGAGATAGTTATTAAAACTGTTTAAAAGTTGTCAAACGTTGTTTCTCGTTGTATATCCTTTAATTCTAGAGTTAAATTGATAAATAACGTGTACGAATTTGTTTAGCGCATTTGTTTTGGTTACTCGACGTCTCCGTTCTCGTGTAGCCTACATATTGCGTTTTTTTTTTAATTTGCTTACCTGGCTAAAGGTTAGCATGTTTAAAATACGTAAGTCGTTTTGTTCATCATATTTAAGTAGATAACTCATCAGTTGTTTGCATCAGAGCGATAATTTTTGAGATAGTTATTAAAACTGTTTAAAGGTTGTCAAACGTTGTTTCTCGTTGTATATCCTTTAATTCTAGAGTTAAATTGATAAATAACGTGTACGAATTTGTTTAACGCATTTGTTTTGGTTACTCGACGTCTCCGTTCTCGTGTAGCCTACATATTGCGTTTTTTTTTTAATTTGCTTACCGGGCTAAAGGTTAGCATGTTTAAAATACGTAAGTCGTTTTGTTCATCAAATTTAAGTAGATAACTCATCAGTTGTTTGCATCAGAGCGATAATTTTTGAGATAGTTATTAAAACTGTTTAAAAGTTGTCAAACGTTGTTTCTCGTTGTATATCCTTTAATTCTAGAGTTAAATTGATAAATAACGTGTACGAATTTGTTTAACGCATTTGTTTTGGTTACTCGACGTCTCCGTTCTCGTGAAGCCTACATATTGCGTTTTTTTTTTAATTTGCTTACCTGGCTAAAGGTTAGCATGTTTAAAATACGTAAGTCGTTTTGTTCATCAAATTTAAGTAGATAACTCATCAGTTGTTTGCATCAGAGCGATAATTTTTGAGATAGTTATTAAAACTGTTTAAAAGTTGTCAAACGTTGTTTCTCGTTGTATATCCTTTAATTCTAGAGTTAAATTGATAAATAACGTGTACGAATTTGTTTAACGCATTTGTTTTGGTTACTCGACGTCTCCGTTCTCGTGTAGCCTACATATTGCGTTTTTTTTTTAATTTGCTTACCTGGCTAAAGGTTAGCATGTTTAAAATACGTAAGTCGTTTTGTTCATCAAATTTAAGTAGATAACTCATCAGTTGTTTGCATCAGAGCGATAATTTTTGAGATAGTTATTAAAACTGTTTAAAAGTTGTCAAACGTTGTTTCTCGTTGTATATCCTTTAATTCTAGAGTTAAATTGATAAATAACGTGTACGAATTTGTTTAACGCATTTGTTTTGGTTACTCGACGTCTCCGTTCTCGTGTAGCCTACATATTGCGTTTTTTTTTTAATTTGCTTACCGGGCTAAAGGTTAGCATGTTTAAAATACATAAGTCGTTTTGTTCATCAAATTTAAGTAGATAACTCATCAGTTGTTTGCATCAGAGCGATAATTTTTGAGATAGTTATTAAAACTGTTTAAAAGTTGTCAAACGTTGTTTCTCGTTGTATATCCTTTAATTCTAGAGTTAAATTGATAAATAACGTGTACGAATTTGTTTAACGCATTTGTTTTGGTTACTCGACGTCTCCGTTCTCGTGTAGCCTACATATTGCGTTTTTTTTTTAATTTGCTTACCTGGCTAAAGGTTAGCATGTTTAAAATACGTAAGTCGTTTTGTTCATCAAATTTAAGTAGATAACTCATCAGTTGTTTGCATCAGAGCGATAATTTTTGAGATAGTTATTAAAACTGTTTAAAAGTTGTCAAACGTTGTTTCTCGTTGTATATCCTTTAATTCTAGAGTTAAATTGATAAATAACGTGTACGAATTTGTTTAACGCATTTGTTTTGGTTACTCGACGTCTCCGTTCTCGTGTAGCCTACATATTGCGTTTTTTTTTTAATTTGCTTACCGGGCTAAAGGTTAGCATGTTTAAAATACGTAAGCCGTTTTGTTCATCAAATTTAAGTAGATAACTCATCAGTTGTTTGCATCAGAGCGATAATTTTTGAGATAGTTATTAAAACTGTTTAAAAGTTGTCAAACGTTGTTTCTCGTTGTATATCCTTTAATTCTAGAGTTAAATTGATAAATAACGTGTACGAATTTGTTTAACGCATTTGTTTTGGTTACTCGACGTCTCCGTTCTCGTGTAGCCCACATATAGCGTTTTTTTTTTTAATTTGCTTACCGGGCTAAAGGTTAGCATGTTTAAAATACGTAAGTCGTCTTGTTCAACAAATTTAAGTAGATAACTCATCAGTTGTTTGCATCAGAGCGATAATTTTTGAGATAGTTATTAAAACTGTTTAAAAGTTGTCAAACGTTGTTTCTCGTTGTATATCCTTTAATTCTAGAGTTAAATTGATAAATAACGTGTACGAATTTGTTTAACGCATTTGTTTTGGTTACTCGACGTCTCCGTTCTCGTGTAGCCTACATATTGCGTTTTTTTTTTAATTTGCTTACCTGGCTAAAGGTTAGCATGTTTAAAATACGTAAGTCGTTTTGTTCATCATATTTAAGTAGATAACTCATCAGTTGTTTGCATCAGAGCGATAATTTTTGAGATAGTTATTAAAACTGTTTAAAGGTTGTCAAACGTTGTTTCTCGTTGTATATCCTTTAATTCTAGAGTTAAATTGATAAATAACGTGTACGAATTTGTTTAACGCATTTGTTTTGGTTACTCGACGTCTCCGTTCTCGTGTAGCCCACATATAGCGTTTTTTTTTTTAATTTGCTTACCGGGCTAAAGGTTAGCATGTTTAAAATACGTAAGTCGTTTTGTTCAACAAATTTAAGTAGATAACTCATCAGTTGTTTGCATCAGGGCGATAATTTTTGAGATAGTTATTAAAACTGTTTAAAAGTTGTCAAACGTTGTTTCTCGTTGTATATCCTTTAATTCTAGAGTTAAATTGATAAATAACGTGTACGAATTTGTTTAACGCATTTGTTTTGGTTACTCGACGTCTCCGTTCTCGTGTAGCCTACATATTGCGTTTTTTTTTTTAATTTGCTTACCTGGCTAAAGGTTAGCATGTTTAAAATACGTAAGTCGTTTTGTTCATCATATTTAAGTAGATAACTCATCAGTTGTTTGCATCAGAGCGATAATTTTTGAGATAGTTATTAAAACTGTTTAAAGGTTGTCAAACGTTGTTTCTCGTTGTATATCCTTTAATTCTAGAGTTAAATTGATAAATAACGTGTACGAATTTGTTTAACGCATTTGTTTTGGTTACTCGACGTCTCCGTTCTCGTGTAGCCTACATATTGCGTTTTTTTTTTTAATTTGCTTACCGGGCTAAAGGTTAGCATGTTTAAAATACGTAAGTCGTTTTGTTCATCAAATTTAAGTAGATAACTCATCAGTTGTTTGCATCAGAGCGATAATTTTTGAGATAGTTATTAAAACTGTTTAAAAGTTGTCAAACGTTGTTTCTCGTTGTATATCCTTTAATTCTAGAGTTAAATTGATAAATAACGTGTACGAATTTGTTTAACGCATTTGTTTTGGTTACTCGACGTCTCCGTTCTCGTGTAGCCTACATATTGCGTTTTTTTTTTAATTTGCTTACTTGGCTAAAGGTTAGCATGTTTAAAATACGTAAGTCGTTTTGTTCATCAAATTTAAGTAGATAACTCATCAGTTGTTTGCATCAGAGCGATAATTTTTGAGATAGTTATTAAAACTGTTTAAAAGTTGTCAAACGTTGTTTCTCGTTGTATATCCTTTAATTCTAGAGTTAAATTGATAAATAACGTGTACGAATTTGTTTAACGCATTTGTTTTGGTTACTCGACGTCTCCGTTCTCGTGTAGCCTACATATTGCGTTTTTTTTTTAATTTGCTTACCGGGCTAAAGGTTAGCATGTTTAAAATACATAAGTCGTTTTGTTCATCAAATTTAAGTATATAACTCATCAGTTGTTTGCATCAGAGCGATAATTTTTGAGATAGTTATTAAAACTGTTTAAAAGTTGTCAAACGTTGTTTCTCGTTGTATATCCTTTAATTCTAGAGTTAAATTGATAAATAACGTGTACGAATTTGTTTAACGCATTTGTTTTGGTTACTCGACGTCTCCGTTCTCGTGTAGCCTACATATTGCGTTTTTTTTTTAATTTGCTTACCTGGCTAAAGGTTAGCATGTTTAAAATACGTAAGTCGTTTTGTTCATCAAATTTAAGTAGATAACTCATCAGTTGTTTGCATCAGAGCGATAATTTTTGAGATAGTTATTAAAACTGTTTAAAAGTTGTCAAACGTTGTTTCTCGTTGTATATCCTTTAATTCTAGAGTTAAATTGATAAATAACGTGTACGAATTTGTTTAACGCATTTGTTTTGGTTACTCGACGTCTCCGTTCTCGTGTAGCTTACATATTGCGTTTTTTTTTTAATTTGCTTACCTGGCTAAAGGTTAGCATGTTTAAAATACGTAAGTCGTTTTGTTCATCAAATTTAAGTAGATAACTCATCAGTTGTTTGCATCAGAGCGATAATTTTTGAGATAGTTATTAAAACTGTTTAAAAGTTGTCAAACGTTGTTTCTCGTTGTATATCCTTTAATTCTAGAGTTAAATTGATAAATAACGTGTACGAATTTGTTTAACGCATTTGTTTTGGTTACTCGACGTCTCCGTTCTCGTGTAGCCTACATATTGCGTTTTTTTTTTAATTTGCTTACCGGGCTAAAGGTTAGCATGTTTAAAATACATAAGTCGTTTTGTTCATCAAATTTAAGTAGATAACTCATCAGTTGTTTGCATCAGAGCGATAATTTTTGAGATAGTTATTAAAACTGTTTAAAAGTTGTCAAACGTTGTTTCTCGTTGTATATCCTTTAATTCTAGAGTTAAATTGATAAATAACGTGTACGAATTTGTTTAACGCATTTGTTTTGGTTACTCGACGTCTCCGTTCTCGTGTAGCCTACATATTGCGTTTTTTTTTTAATTTGCTTACCTGGCTAAAGGTTAGCATGTTTAAAATACGTAAGTCGTTTTGTTCATCAAATTTAAGTAGATAACTCATCAGTTGTTTGCATCAGAGCGATAATTTTTAGATAGTTATTAAAACTGTTTAAAAGTTGTCAAACGTTGTTTCTCGTTGTATATCCTTTAATTCTAGAGTTAAATTGATAAATAACGTGTACGAATTTGTTTAACGCATTTGTTTTGGTTACTCGACGTCTCCGTTCTCGTGTAGCCTACATATTGCGTTTTTTTTTTAATTTGCTTACCGGGCTAAAGGTTAGCATGCTTAAAATACGTAAGTCGTTTTGTTCATCATATTTAAGTAGATAACTCATCAGTTGTTTGCATCAGAGCGACAATTTTTGAGATAGTTATTAAAACTGTTTAAAGGTTGTCAAACGTTGTTTCTCGTTGTATATCCTTTAATTCTAGAGTTAAATTGATAAATAACGTGTACGAATTTGTTTAACGTATTTGTTTTGGTTACTCGACGTCTCCGTTCTCGTGTAGCCTACATATTGCGTTTTTTTTTTAATTTGCTTACCGGGCTAAAGGTTAGCATGTTTAAAATACGTAAGTCGTTTTGTTCAACAAATTTGAGTAGATAACTCAGCAGTTGTTTGCATCAGAGCGACAATTTTTGAGATAGTTATTAAAATTGTTTAAAGGTTGTCAAACGTTGTTTCTCGTTGTATATCCTTTAATTCTAGAGTTAAATTGATAAATAACGTGTACGAATTCGTTTAACGCATTTGTTTTGGTTACTCGACGTCTCCGTTCTCGTGTAGCCTACATATTGCGTTTTTTTTTTAATTTGCTTACCTGGCTAAAGGTTAGCATGTTTAAAATACGGAAGTCGTTTTGTTCATCATATTTAAGTAGATAACTCATCAGTTGTTTGCATCAGAGCGATAATTTTTGAGATAGTTATTAAAACTGTTTAAAGGTTGTCAAACGTTGTTTCTCGTTGTATATCCTTTAATTCTAGAGTTAAATTGATAAATAACGTGTACGAATTTGTTTAACGCATTTGTTTTGGTTACTCGACGTCTCCGTTCTCGTGTAGCCTACATATTGCGTTTTTTTTTTAATTTGCTTACCGGGCTAAAGGTTAGCATGCTTAAAATACGTAAGTCGTTTTGTTCATCATATTTAAGTAGATAACTCATCAGTTGTTTGCATCAGAGCGACAATTTTTGAGATAGTTATTAAAACTGTTTAAAGGTTGTCAAACATTGTTTCTCGTTGTATATCCTTTAATTCTAGAGTTAAATTGATAAATAACGTGTACGAATTTGTTTAACGTATTTGTTTTGGTTACTCGACGTCTCCGTTCTCGTGTAGCCTACATATTGCGTTTTTTTTTTAATTTGCTTACCTGGCTAAAGGTTAGCATGTTTAAAATACGTAAGTCGTTTTGTTCATCATATTTAAGTAGATAACTCATCAGTTGTTTGCATCAGAGCGATAATTTTTGAGATAGTTATTAAAACTGTTTAAAAGTTGTCAAACGTTGTTTCTCGTTGTATATCCTTTAATTCTAGAGTTAAATTGATAAATAACGTGTACGAATTTGTTTAACGCATTTGTTTTGGTTACTCGACGTCTCCGTTCCCGTGTAGCCTACATATTGCGTTTTTTTTTTAATTTGCTTACCGGGCGAAAGGTTAGCATGTTTAAAATACGTAAGTCGTTTTGTTCATCAAATTTAAGTAGATAACTCATCAGTTGTTTGCATCAGAGCGACAATTTTTGAGATAGTTATTAAAACTGTTTAAAGGTTGTCAAACGTTGTTTCTCGTTGTATATCCTTTAATTCTAGAGTTAAATTGATAAATAACGTGTACGAATTTGTTTAACGCATTTGTTTTGGTTACTCGACGTCTCCGTTCTCGTATAGCCTACATATTGCGTTTTTTTTTTTAATTTGCTTACCGGGCTAAAGGTTAGCATGTTTAAAATACGTAAGTCGTTTTGTTCATCAAATTTAAGTAGATAACTCATCAGTTGTTTGCATCAGAGCGACAATTTTTGAGATAGTTATTAAAACTGTTTAAAGGTTGTCAAACGTTGTTTCTCGTTGTATATCCTTTAATTCTAGAGTTAAATTGATAAATAACGTGTACGAATTTGTTTAACGCATTTGTTTTGGTTACTCGACGTCTCCGTTCTCGTGTAGCCTACATATTGCGTTTTTTTTTTAATTTGCTTACCTGGCTAAAGGTTAGCATGTTTAAAATACGTAAGTCGTTTTGTTCATCAAATTTAAGTAGATAACTCATCAGTTGTTTGCATCAGAGCGACAATTTTTGAGATAGTTATTAAAACTGTTTAAAGGTTGTCAAACGTTGTTTCTCGTTGTATATCCTTTAATTCTAGAGTTAAATTGATAAATAACGTGTACGAATTTGTTTAACGCATTTGTTTTGGTTACTCGACGTCTCCGTTCTCGTGTAGCCTACATATTGCGTTTTTTTTTAAATTTGCTTACCGGGCTAAAGGTTAGCATGTTTAAAATACGTAAGTCGTTTTGTTCAACAAATTTGAGTAGATAACTCAGCAGTTGTTTGCATCAGAGCGACAATTTTTGAGATAGTTATTAAAATTGTTTAAAGGTTGTCAAACGTTGTTTCTCGTTGTATATCCTTTAATTCTAGAGTTAAATTGATAAATAACGTGTACGAATTTGTTTAACGCATTTGTTTTGGTTACTCGACGTCTCCGTTCTCGTGTAGCCTACATATTGCGTTTTTTTTTTAATTTGCTTACCTGGCTAAAGGTTAGCATGTTTAAAATACGTAAGTCGTTTTGTTCATCATATTTAAGTAGATAACTCATCAGTTGTTTGCATCAGAGCGATAATTTTTGAGATAGTTATTAAAACTGTTTAAAGGTTGTCAAACGTTGTTTCTCGTTGTATATCCTTTAATTCTAGAGTTAAATTGATAAATAACGTGTACGAATTTGTTTAATGCATTTGTTTTGGTTACTCGACGTCTCCGTTCTCGTGTAGCCTACATATTGCGTTTTTTTTTTAATTTGCTTACCGGGCTAAAGGTTAGCATGTTTAAAATACGTAAGTCGTTTTGTTCATCATATTTAAGTAGATAACTCATCAGTTGTTTGCATCAGAGCGATAATTTTTGAGATAGTTATTAAAACTGTTTAAAGGTTGTCAAACGTTGTTTCTCGTTGTATATACTTTAATTCTAGAGTTAAATTGATAAATAACGTGTACGAATTTGTTTAACGCATTTGTTTTGGTTACTCGACGTCTCCGTTCTCGTGTAGCCTACATATTGCGTTTTTTTTTAATTTGCTTACCGGGCTAAAGGTTAGCATGTTTAAAATACGTAAGTCGTTTTGTTCATCAAATTTAAGTAGATAACTCATCAGTTGTTTGCATCAGAGCGACAATTTTTGAGATAGTTATTAAAACTGTTTAAAGGTTGTCAAACGTTGTTTCTCGTTGTATATCCTTTAATTCTAGAGTTAAATTGATAAATAACGTGTACGAATTTGTTTAACGCATTTGTTTTGGTTACTCGACGTCTCCGTTCTCGTGTAGCCTACATATTGCGTTTTTTTTTTAATTTGCTTACCTGGCTAAAGGTTAGCATGTTTAAAATACGTAAGTCGTTTTGTTCATCATATTTAAGTAGATAACTCATCAGTTGTTTGCATCAGAGCGACAATTTTTGAGATAGTTATTAAAACTGTTTAAAGGTTGTCAAACGTTGTTTCTCGTTGTATATCCTTTAATTCTAGAGTTAAATTGATAAATAACGTGTACGAATTTGTTTAACGCATTTGTTTTGGTTACTCGACGTCTCCGTTCTCGTGTAGCCTACATATTGCGTTTTTTTTTTAATTTGCTTACCGGGCTAAAGGTTAGCATGTTTAAAATACGTAAGTCGTTTTGTTCAACAAATTTGAGTAGATAACTCAGCAGTTGTTTGCATCAGAGCGACAATTTTTGAGATAGTTATTAAAATTGTTTAAAGGTTGTCAAACGTTGTTTCTCGTTGTATATCCTTTAATTCTAGAGTTAAATTGATAAATAACGTGTACGAATTTGTTTAACGCATTTGTTTTGGTTACTCGACGTCTCCGTTCTCGTGTAGCCTACATATTGCGTTTTTTTTTTAATTTGCTTACCTGGCTAAAGGTTAGCATGTTTAAAATACGTAAGTCGTTTTGTTCATCATATTTAAGTAGATAACTCATCAGTTGTTTGCATCAGAGCGATAATTTTTGAGATAGTTATTAAAACTGTTTAAAGGTTGTCAAACGTTGTTTCTCGTTGTATATCCTTTAATTCTAGAGTTAAATTGATAAATAACGTGTACGAATTTGTTTAACGCATTTGTTTTGGTTACTCGACGTCTCCGTTCTCGTGTAGCCTACATATTGCGTTTTTTTTTTAATTTGCTTACCGGGCTAAAGGTTAGCATGTTTAAAATACGTAAGTCGTTTTGTTCATCAAATTTAAGTAGATAACTCATCAGTTGTTTGCATCAGAGCGACAATTTTTGAGATAGTTATTAAAACTGTTTAAAGGTTGTCAAACGTTGTTTCTCGTTGTATATCCTTTAATTCTAGAGTTAAATTGATAAACAACGTGTACGAATTTGTTTAACGCATTTGTTTTGGTTACTCGACGTCTCCGTTCTCGTGTAGCCTACATTATGCGTTTTTTTTTTAATTTGCTTACCTGGCTAAAGGTTAGCATGTTTAAAATACGTAAGTCGTTTTGTTCATCAAATTTAAGTAGATAACTCATCAGTTGTTTGCATCAGAGCGACAATTTTTGAGATAGTTATTAAAACTGTTTAAAGGTTGTCAAACGTTGTTTCTCGTTGTATATCCTTTAATTCTAGAGTTAAATTGATAAATAACGTGTACGAATTCGTTTAACGCATTTGTTTTGGTTACTCGACGTCTCCGTTCTCGTGTAGCCTACATATTGCGTTTTTTTTTTAATTTGCTTACCTGGCTAAAGGTTAGCATGTTTAAAATACGTAAGTCGTTTTGTTCATCAAATTTAAGTAGATAACTCATCAGTTGTTTGCATCAGAGCGATAATTTTTGAGATAGTTATTAAAACTGTTTAAAGGTTGTCAAACGTTGTTTCTCATTGTATATCCTTTAATTCTAGAGTTAAATTGATAAATAACGTGTACGAATTTGTTTAACGCATTTGTTTTGGTTACTCGACGTCTCCGTTCTCGTGTAGCCTACATATTGCGTTTTTTTTTTAATTTGCTTACCTGGCTAAAGGTTAGCATGTTTAAAATACGTAAGTCGTTTTGTTCATCATATTTAAGTAGATAACTCATCAGTTGTTTGCATCAGAGCGATAATTTTTGAGATAGTTATTAAAATTGTTTAAAGGTTGTCAAACGTTGTTTCTCGTTGTATATCCTTTAATTCTAGAGTTAAATTGATAAATAACGTGTACGAATTTGTTTAACGCATTTGTTTTGGTTACTCGACGTCTCCGTTCTCGTGTAGCCTACATATTGCGTTTTTTTTTTAATTTGCTTACCGAGCTAAAGGTTAGCATGTTTAAAATACGTAAGTCGTTTTGTTCAACAAATTTGAGTAGATAACTCATCAGTTGTTTGCATCAGAGCGATAATTTTTGAGATAGTTATTAAAACTGTTTAAAAGTTGTCAAACGTTGTTTCTCGTTGTATATCCTTTAATTCTAGAGTTAAATTGATAAATAACGTGTACAAATTTGTTTAACGCATTTGTTTTGGTTACTCGACGTCTCCGTTCTCGTGTAGCCTACATATTGCGTTTTTTTTTTAATTTGCTTACCGGGCTAAAGGTTAGCATGTTTAAAATACGTAAGTCGTTTTGTTCATCAAATTTAAGTAGATAACTCATCAGTTGTTTGCATCAGAGCGATAATTTTTGAGATAGTTATTAAAACTGTTTAAAGGTTGTCAAACGTTGTTTCTCGTTGTATATCCTTTAATTCTAGAGTTAAATTGATAAATAACGTGTACAAATTTGTTTAACGCATTTGTTTTGGTTACTCGACGTCTCCGTTCTCGTGTAGCCTACATATTGCGTTTTTTTTTTAATTTGCTTACCTGGCTAAAGGTTAGCATGTTTAAAATACGTAAGTCGTTTTGTTCATCAAATTTAAGTAGATAACTCATCAGTTGTTTGCATCAGAGCGATAATTTTTGAGATAGTTATTAAAACTGTTTAAAGGTTGTCAAACGTTGTTTCTCGTTGTATATCCTTTAATTCTAGAGTTAAATTGATAAATAACGTGTACGAATTTGTTTAACGCATTTGTTTTGGTTACTCGACGTCTCCGTTCTCGTGTAGCCTACATATTGCGTTTTTTTTTTAATTTGCTTACCGGGCTAAAGAATAGCATGTTTAAAATACGTAAGTCGTTTTGTTCATCAAATTTAAGTAGATAACTCATCAGTTGTTTGCATCAGAGCGATAATTTTTGAGATAGTTATTAAAATTGTTTAAAGGTTGTCAAACGTTGTTTCTCGTTGTATATCCTTTAATTCTAGAGTTAAATTGATAAATAACGTGTACGAATTTGTTTAACGTATTTGTTTTGGTTACTCGACGTCTCCGTTCTCGTGTAGCCTACATATTGCTTTTTTTTTTAATTTGCTTACCTGGCTAAAGGTTAGCATGTTTAAATTACGTAAGTCGTTTTGTTCATCATATTTAAGTAGATAACTCATCAGTTGTTTGCATCAGAGCGATAATTTTTGAGATAGTTATTAAAACTGTTTAAAGGTTGTCAAACGTTGTTTCTCGTTGTATATCCTTTAATTCTAGAGTTAAATTGATAAATAACGTGTACGAATTTTTTTAACGCATTTGTTTTGGTTACTCGACGTCTCCGTTCTCGTGTAGCCTACATATTGCGTTTTTTTTTTAATTTGCTTACCGGGCTAAAGGCTAGCATGTTTAAAATACGTAAGTCGTTTTGTTCATCAAATTTAAGTAGATAACTCATCAGTTGTTTGCATCAGAGCGATAATTTTTGAGATAGTTATTAAAACTGTTTAAAAGTTGTCAAACGTTGTTTCTCGTTGTATATCCTTTAATTCTAGAGTTAAATTGATAAATAACGTGTACGAATTTGTTTAACGCATTTGTTTTGGTTACTCGACGTCTCCGTTCTCGTGTAGCCTACATATTGCGTTTTTTTTTTAATTTGCTTACCTGGCTAAAGGTTAGCATGTTTAAAATACGTAAGTCGTTTTGTTCAACAAATTTGAGTCGATAACTCAGCAGTTGTTTGCATGAGAGCGACAATTTTTGAGATAGTTATTAAAACTGTTTAAAGGTTGTCAAACGTTGTTTCTCGTTGTATATCCTTTAATTCTAGAGTTAAATTGATAAATAACGTGTACGAATTTGTTTAACGCATTTGTTTTGGTTACTCGACGTCTCCGTTCTCGTGTAGCCTACATATTGCGTTTTTTTTTTAATTTGCTTACCTGGCTAAAGGTTAGCATGTTTAAAATACGTAAGTCGTTTTGTTCATCATATTTAAGTAGATAACTCATCAGTTGTTTGCATCAGAGCGATAATTTTTGAGATAGTTATTAAAACTGTTTAAAGGTTGTCAAACGTTGTTTCTCGTTGTATATCCTTTAATTCTAGAGTTAAATTGATAAATAACGTGTACGAATTTGTTTAACGCATTTGTTTTGGTTACTCGACGTCTCCGTTCTCGTGTAGCCTACATATTGCGTTTTTTTTTAATTTGCTTACCGGGCTAAAGGTTAGCATGTTTAAAATACGTAAGTCGTTTTGTTCATCAAATTTAAGTAGATAACTCATCAGTTGTTTGCATCAGAGCGATAATTTTTGAGATAGTTATTAAAACTGTTTAAAAGTTGTCAAACGTTGTTTCTCGTTGTATATCCTTTAATTCTAGAGTTAAATTGATAAATAACGTGTACGAATTTGTTTAACGCATTTGTTTTGGTTACTCGACGTCTCCGTTCTCGTGTAGCCTACATATTGCTTTTTTTTTTTAATTTGCTTACCGGGCTAAAGGTTAGCATGTTTAAAATACGTAAGTCGTTTTGTTCATCATATTTAAGTAGATAACTCATCAGTTGTTTGCATCAGAGCGATAATTTTTGAGATAGTTATTAAAACTGTTTAAAGGTTGTCAAACGTTGTTTCTCGTTGTATATCCTTTAATTCTAGAGTTAAATTGATAAATAACGTGTACGAATTTGTTTAACGCATTTGTTTTGGTTACTCGACGTCTCCGTTCTCGTGTAGCCTACATATTGCGTTTTTTTTTTAATTTGCTTACCGGGCTAAAGGTTAGCATGTTTAAAATACGTAAGTCGTTTTGTTCAACAAATTTGAGTAGATAACTCAGCAGTTGTTTGCATGAGAGCGACAATTTTTGAGATAGTTATTAAAACTGTTTAAAGGTTGTCAAACGTTGTTTCTCGTTGTATATCCTTTAATTCTAGAGTTAAATTGATAAATAACGTGTACGAATTTGTTTAACGCATTTGTTTTGGTTACTCGACGTCTCCGTTCTCGTGTAGCCTACATATTGCGTTTTTTTTTAAATTTGCTTACCGGGCTAAAGGTTAGCATGTTTAAAATACGTAAGTCGTTTTGTTCAACAAATTTGAGTAGATAACTCAGCAGTTGTTTGCATCAGAGCGACAATTTTTGAGATAGTTATTAAAATTGTTTAAAGGTTGTCAAACGTTGTTTCTCGTTGTATATCCTTTAATTCTAGAGTTAAATTGATAAATAACGTGTACGAATTTGTTTAACGCATTTGTTTTGGTTACTCGACGTCTCCGTTCTCGTGTAGCCCACATATTGCGTTTTTTTTTTAATTTGCTTACCGGGCTAAAGGTTAGCATGTTTAAAATACGTAAGTCGTTTTGTTCAACAAATTTGAGTAGATAACTCAGCAGTTGTTTGCATCAGAGCGATAATTTTTGAGATAGTTATTAAAACTGTTTAAAAGTTGTCAAACGTTGTTTCTCGTTGTATATCCTTTAATTCTAGAGTTAAATTGATAAATAACGTGTACGAATTTGTTTAACGCATTTGTTTTGGTTACTCGACGTCTCCGTTCTCGTGTAGCCTACATATTGCGTTTTTTTTTTAATTTGCTTACCGGGCTAAAGGTTAGCATGTTTAAAATACGTAAGTCGTTTTGTTCATCATATTTAAGTAGATAACTCATCAGTTGTTTGCATCAGAGCGATAATTTTTGAGATAGTTATTAAAACTGTTTAAAGGTTGTCAAACGTTGTTTCTCGTTGTATATCCTTTAATCCTAGAGTTAAATTGATAAATAACGTGTACGAATTTGTTTAACGTATTTGTTTTGGTTACTCGACGTCTCCGTTCTCGTGTAGCCTACATATTGCGTTTTTTTTTTTAATTTGCTTACCTGGCTAAAGGTTAGCATGTTTAAAATACGTAAGTCGTTTTGTTCATCATATTTAAGTAGATAACTCATCAGTTGTTTGCATCAGAGCGATAATTTTTGAGATAGTTATTAAAACTGTTTAAAGGTTGTCAAACGTTGTTTCTCGTTGTATATCCTTTAATTCTAGAGTTAAATTGATAAATAACGTGTACGAATTTGTTTAACGCATTTGTTTTGGTTACTCGAAGTCTCCGTTCTCGTGTAGCCTACATATTGCATTTTTTTTTTTAATTTGCTTACCGGGCTAAAGGTTAGCATGTTTAAAATACGTAAGTCGTTTTGTTCATCAAATTTAAGTAGATAACTCATCAGTTGTTTGCATCAGAGCGATAATTTTTGAGATAGTTATTAAAACTGTTTAAAAGTTGTCAAACGTTGTTTCTCGTTGTATATCCTTTAATTCTAGAGTTAAATTGATAAATAACGTGTACGAATTTGTTTAACGCATTTGTTTTGGTTACTCGACGTCTCCGTTCTCGTGTAGCCTACATATTGCGTTTTTTTTTTAATTTGCTTACCTGGCTAAAGGTTAGCATGTTTAAAATACGTAAGTCGTTTTGTTCATCATATTTAAGTAGATAACTCATCAGTTGTTTGCATCAGAGCGATAATTTTTGAGATAGTTATTAAAACTGTTTAAAGGTTGTCAAACGTTGTTTCTCGTTGTATATCCTTTAATTCTAGAGTTAAATTGATAAATAACGTGTACGAATTTGTTTAACGCATTTGTTTTGGTTACTCGACGTCTCCGTTCTCGTGTAGCCTACATATTGCGTTTTTTTTTTTAATTTGCTTACCTGGCTAAAGGTTAGCATGTTTAAAATACGTAAGTCGTTTTGTTCATCAAATTTAAGTAGATAACT
The DNA here is from genome assembly GCF_040869045.1 of Eurosta solidaginis. NCBI lineage: Eukaryota > Metazoa > Arthropoda > Insecta > Diptera > Tephritidae > Eurosta > Eurosta solidaginis. The sequence goes on from NW_027136944.1 coordinate 321,308, forward strand.
CATCAGTTGTTTGCATCAGAGCGATAATTTTTGAGATAGTTATTAAAACTGTTTAAAGGTTGTCAAACGTTGTTTCTCGTTGTATATCCTTTAATTCTAGAGTTAAATTGATAAATAACGTGTACGAATTTGTTTAACGCATTTGTTTTGGTTACTCGACGTCTCCGTTCTCGTGTAGCCTACATATTGCGTTTTTTTTTTAATTTGCTTACCTGGCTAAAGGTTAGCATGTTTAAAATACGTAAGTCGTTTTGTTCATCAAATTTAAGTAGATAACTCATCAGTTGTTTGCATCAGAGCGACAATTTTTGAGATAGTTATTAAAACTGTTTAAAGGTTGTCAAACGTTGTTTCTCGTTGTATATCCTTTAATTCTAAAGTTAAATTGATAAATAACGTGTACGAATTTGTTTAACGCATTTGTTTTGGTTACTCGACGTCTCCGTTCTCGTGTAGCCTACATATTGCGTTTTTTTTTTAATTTGCTTACCTGGCTAAAGGTTAGCATGTTTAAAATACGTAAGTCGTTTTGTTCATCAAATTTAAGTAGATAACTCATCAGTTGTTTGCATCAGAGCGATAATTTTTGAGATAGTTATTAAAACTGTTTAAAAGTTGTCAAACGTTGTTTCTCGTTGTATATCCTTTAATTCTAGAGTTAAATTGATAAATAACGTGTACGAATTTGTTTAACGCATTTGTTTTGGTTACTCGACGTCTCCGTTCTCGTGTAGCCTACATATTGCGTTTTTTTTTTAATTTGCTTACCGGGCTAAAGGTTAGCATGTTTAAAATACATAAGTCGTTTTGTTCATCAAATTTAAGTAGATAACTCATCAGTTGTTTGCATCAGAGCGATAATTTTTGAGATAGTTATTAAAACTGCTTAAAAGTTGTCAAACGTTGTTTCTCGTTGTATATCCTTTAATTCTAGAGTTAAATTGATAAATAACGTGTACGAATTTGTTTAACGCATTTGTTTTGGTTACTCGACGTCTCCGTTCTCGTGTAGCCTACATATTGCGTTTTTTTTTAATTTGCTTACCTGGCTAAAGGTTAGCATGTTTAAAATACGTAAGTCGTTTTGTTCATCAAATTTAAGTAGATAACTCATCAGTTGTTTGCATCAGAGCGATAATTTTTGAGATAGCTATTAAAACTGTTTAAAAGTTGTCAAACGTTGTTTCTCGTTGTATATCCTTTAATTCTAGAGTTAAATTGATAAATAACGTGTACGAATTTGTTTAACGCATTTGTTTTGGTTACTCGACGTCTCCGTTCTCGTGTAGCCTACATATTGCGTTTTTTTTTTAATTTGCTTACCGGCTAAAGGTTAGCATGTTTAAAATACGTAAGTCGTTTTGTTCATCAAATTTAAGTAGATAACTCATCAGTTGTTTGCATCAGAGCGATAATTTTTGAGATAGTTATTAAAACTGTTTAAAGGTTGTCAAACGTTGTTTCTCGTTGTATATCCTTTAATTCTAGAGTTAAATTGATAAATAACGTGTACAAATTTGTTTAACGCATTTGTTTTGGTTACTCGACGTCTCCGTTCTCGTGTAGCCTACATATTGCGTTTTTTTAAATTTGCTTACCGGGCTAAAGGTTAGCATGTTTAAAATACGTAAGTCGTTTTGTTCATCAAATTTAAGTAGATAACTCATCAGTTGTTTGCATCAGAGCGATAATTTTTGAGATAGTTATTAAAACTGTTTAAAGGTTGTCAAACGTTGTTTCTCGTTGTATATCCTTTAATTCTAGAGTTAAATTGATAAATAACGTGTACAAATTTGTTTAACGCATTTGTTTTGGTTACTCGACGTCTCCGTTCTCGTGTAGCCTACATATTGCGTTTTTTTTTTAATTTGCTTACCGGGCTAAAAGTTAGCATGTTTAAAATACGTAAGTCGTTTTGTTCATCAAATTTAAGTAGATAACTCATCAGTTGTTTGCATCAGAGCGACAATTTTTGAGATAGTTATTAAAACTGTTTAAATGTTGTCAAACGTTGTTTCTCGTTGTATATCCTTTAATTCTAGAGTTAAATTGATAAATAACGTGTACGAATTTGTTTAACGCATTTGTTTTGGTTACTCGACGTCTCCGTTCTCGTGTAGCCTACATATTGCGTTTTTTTTTTAATTTGCTTACCTGGCTAAAGGTTAGCATGTTTAAAATACGTAAGTCGTTTTGTTCATCATATTTAAGTAGATAACTCATCAGTTGTTTGCATCAGAGCGATAATTTTTGAGATAGTTATTAAAACTGTTTAAAGGTTGTCAAACGTTGTTTCTCGTTGTATGTCCTTTAATTCTAGAGTTAAATTGATAAATAACGTGTACGAATTTGTTTAACGCATTTGTTTTGGTTACTCGACGTCTCCGTTCTCGTGTAGCCTACATATTGCGTTTTTTTTTTAATTTGCTTACCGGGCTAAAGGTTAGCATGTTTAAAATACGTAAGTCGTTTTGTTCATCAAATTTAAGTAGATAACTCATCAGTTGTTTGCATCAGAGCGATAATTTTTGAGATAGTTATTAAAACTGTTTAAAAGTTGTCAAACGTTGTTTCTCGTTGTATATCCTTTAATTCTAGAGTTAAATTGATAAATAACGTGTACGAATTTGTTTAACGCATTTGTTTTGGTTACTCGACGTCTCCGTTCTCGTGTAGCCCACATATTGCGTTTTTTTTTTAATTTGCTTACCGGGCTAAAGGTTAGCATGTTTAAAATACGTAAGTCGTTTTGTTCATCATATTTAAGTAGATAACTCATCAGTTGTTTGCATCAGAGCGATAATTTTTGAGATAGTTATTAAAACTGTTTAAAGGTTGTCAAACGTTGTTTCTCGTTGTATATCCTTTAATTCTAGAGTTAAATTGATAAATAACGTGTACGAATTTGTTTAACGCATTTGTTTTGGTTACTCGACGTCTCCGTTCTCGTGTAGCCTACATATTGCGTTTTTTTTTTAATTTGCTTACCTGGCTAAAGGTTAGCATGTTTAAAATACGTAAGTCGTTTTGTTCAACAAATTTGAGTAGATAACTCAGCAGTTGTTTGCATCAGAGCGATAATTTTTGAGATAGTTATTAAAACTGTTTAAAAGTTGTCAAACGTTGTTTCTCGTTGTATATCCTTTAATTCTAGAGTTAAATTGATAAATAACGTGTACGAATTTGTTTAACGCATTTGTTTTGGTTACTCGACGTCTCCGTTCTCGTGTAGCCTACATATTGCGTTTTTTTTTTAATTTGCTTACCGGGCTAAAGGTTAGCATGTTTAAAATACGTAAGTCGTTTTGTTCATCATATTTAAGTAGATAACTCATCAGTTGTTTGCATCAGAGCGACAATTTTTGAGATAGTTATTAAAACTGTTTAAAGGTTGTCAAACGTTGTTTCTCGTTGTATATCCTTTAATTCTAGAGTTAAATTGATAAATAACGTGTACGAATTTGTTTAACGCATTTGTTTTGGTTACTCGACGTCTCCGTTCTCGTGTAGCCTACATATTGCGTTTTTTTTTTAATTTGCTTACCGGGTTAAAGGTTAGCATGTTTAAAATACGTAAGTCGTTTTGTTCATCATATTTAAGTAGATAACTCATCAGTTGTTTGCATCAGAGCGACAATTTTTGAGATAGTTATTAAAATTGTTTAAAGGTTGTCAAACGTTGTTTCTCGTTGTATATCCTTTAATTCTAGAGTTAAATTGATAAATAACGTGTACGAATTTGTTTAACGCATTTGTTTTGGTTACTCGACGTCTCCGTTCTCGTGTAGCCTACATATTGCGTTTTTTTTTTAATTTGCTTACCGGGCTAAAGGTTAGCATGTTTAAAATACGTAAGTCGTTTTGTTCATCAAATTTAAGTAGATAACTCATCAGTTGTTTGCATCAGAGCGATAATTTTTGAGATAGTTATTAAAATTGTTTAAAGGTTGTCAAACGTTGTTTCTCGTTGTATATCCTTTAATTCTAGAGTTAAATTGATAAATAACGTGTACGAATTTGTTTAACGCATTTGTTTTGGTTACTCGACGTCTCCGTTCTCGTGTAGCCTACATATTGCGTTTTTTTTTTAATTTGCTTACCGGGCTAAAGGTTAGCATGTTTAAAATACGTAAGTCGTTTTGTTCATCAAATTTAAGTAGATAACTCATCAGTTGTTTGCATCAGAGCGATAATTTTTGAGATAGTTATTAAAACTGTTTAAAGGTTGTCAAACGTTGTTTCTCGTTGTATATCCTTTAATTCTAGAGTTAAATTGATAAATAACGTGTACGAATTTGTTTAACGCATTTGTTTTGGTTACTCGACGTCTCCGTTCTCGTGTAGCCCACATATTGCGTTTTTTTTTTTTAATTTGCTTACCGGGCTAAAGGTTAGCATGTTTAAAATACGTAAGTCGTTTTGTTCATCATATTTAAGTAGATAACTCATCAGTTGTTTGTATCAGAGCGATAATTTTTGAGATAGTTATTAAAACTGTTTAAAGGTTGTCAAACGTTGTTTCTCGTTGTATATCCTTTAATTCTAGAGTTAAATTGATAAATAACGTGTACGAATTTGTTTAACGCATTTGTTTTGGTTACTCGACGTCTCCGTTCTCGTGTAGCCTACATATTGCGTTTTTTTTTTAATTTGCTTACCGGGCTAAAGGTTAGCATGTTTAAAATACGTAAGTCGTTTTGTTCATCAAATTTAAGTAGATAACTCATCAGTTGTTTGCATCAGAGCGATAATTTTTGAGATAGTTATTAAAACTGTTTAAAGGTTGTCAAACGTTGTTTCTCGTTGTATATCCTTTAATTCTAGAGTTAAATTGATAAATAACGTGTACGAATTTGTTTAACGCATTTGTTTTGGTTACTCGACGTCTCCGTTCTCGTGTAGCCTACATATTGCGTTTTTTTTTTAATTTGCTTACCGGGCTAAAGGTTAGCATGTTTAAAATACGTAAGTCGTTTTGTTCATCATATTTAAGTAGATAACTCATCAGTTGTTTGCATCAGAGCGATAATTTTTGAGATAGTTATTAAAACTTTTTAAAGGTTGTCAAACGTTGTTTCTCGTTGTATATCCTTTAATTCTAGAGTTAAATTGATAAATAACGTGTACGAATTTGTTTAACGTATTTGTTTTGGTTACTCGACGTCTCCGTTCTCGTGTAGCCTACATATTGCGTTTTTTTTTTAATTTGCTTACCGGGCTAAAGGTTAGCATGTTTAAAATACGTAAGTCGTTTTGTTCATCAAATTTAAGTAGATAACTCATCAGTTGTTTGCATCAGAGCGACAATTTTTGAGATAGTTATTAAAACTGTTTAAAGGTTGTCAAACGTTGTTTCTCGTTGTATATATTTTAATTCTAGAGTTAAATTGATAAATAACGTGTACGAATTTGTTTAACGCATTTGTTTTGGTTACTCGACGTCTCCGTTCTCGTGTAGCCTACATATTGCGTTTTTTTTTTAATTTGCTTACCGGGCTAAAGGTTACCATGTTTAAAATACGTAAGTCGTTTTGTTCATCATATTTAAGTAGATAACTCATCAGTTGTTTGCATCAGAGCGATAATTTTTGAGATAGTTATTAAAACTGTTTAAAGGTTGTCAAACGTTGTTTCTCGTTGTATATCCTTTAATCCTAGAGTTAAATTGATAAATAACGTGTACGAATTTGTTTAACGTATTTGTTTTGGTTACTCGACGTCTCCGTTCTCGTGTAGCCTACATATTGCGTTTTTTTTTTAATTTGCTTACCGGGCTAAAGGTTAGCATGTTTAAAATACGTAAGTCGTTTTGTTAATCAAATTTAAGTAGATAACTTATCAGTTGTTTGCATCAGAGCGATAATTTTTGAGATAGTTATTAAAACTGTTTAAAGGTTGTCAAACGTTGTTTCTCGTTGTATATCCTTTAATCCTAGAGTTAAATTGATAAATAACGTGTACGAATTTGTTTAACGTATTTGTTTTGGTTACTCGACGTCTCCGTTCTCGTGTAGCCTACATATTGCGTTTTTTTTTTAATTTGCTTACCTGGCTAAAGGTTAGCATGTTTAAAATACGTAAGTCGTTTTGTTCATCAAATTTAAGTAGATAGCTCATCAGTTGTTTGCATCAGAGCGATAATTTTTGAGATAGTTATTAAAACTGTTTAAAAGTTGTCAAACGTTGTTTCTCGTTGTATATACTTTAATTCTAGAGTTAAATTGATAAATAACGTGTACGAATTTGTTTAACGCATTTGTTTTGGTTACTCGACGTATCCGTTCTCGTGTAGCCTACATATTGCGTTTTTTTTTTAATTTGCTTACCTGGCTAAAGGTTAGCATGTTTAAAATACGTAAGTCGTTTTGTTCATCATATTTAAGTAGATAACTCATCAGTTGTTTGCATCAGAGCGATAATTTTTGAGATAGTTATTAAAACTGTTTAAATGTTGTCAAACGTTGTTTCTCGTTGTATATCCTTTAATTCTAGAGTTAAATTGATAAATAACGTGTACGAATTTGTTTAACGCATTTGTTTTGGTTACTCGACGTCTCCGTTCTCGTGTAGCCTACATATTGCGTTTTTTTTTTAATTTGCTTACCTGGCTAAAGGTTAGCATGTTTAAAATACGTAAGTCGTTTTGTTCATCATATTTAAGTAGATAACTCATCAGTTGTTTGCATCAGAGCGACAATTTTTGAGATAGTTATTAAAATTGTTTAAAGGTTGTCAAACGTTGTTTCTCGTTGTATATCCTTTAATTCTAGAGTTAAATTGATAAATAACGTGTACGAATTTGTTTAACGCATTTGTTTTGGTTACTCGACGTCTCCGTTCTCGTGTAGCCTACATATTGCGTTTTTTTTTAATTTGCTTACCGGGTTAAAGGTTAGCATGTTTAAAATACGTAAGTCGTTTTGTTCATCATATTTAAGTAGATAACTCATCAGTTGTTTGCATCAGAGCGACAATTTTTGAGATAGTTATTAAAATTGTTTAAAGGTTGTCAAACGTTGTTTCTCGTTGTATATCCTTTAATTCTAGAGTTAAATTGATAAATAACGTGTACGAATTTGTTTAACGCATTTGTTTTGGTTACTCGACGTCTCCGTTCTCGTGTAGCCTACATATTGCGTTTTTTTTTTAATTTGCTTACCGGGCTAAAGGTTAGCATGTTTAAAATACGTAAGTCGTTTTGTTCATCAAATTTAAGTAGATAACTCATCAGTTGTTTGCATCAGAGCGATAATTTTTGAGATAGTTATTAAAATTGTTTAAAGGTTGTCAAACGTTGTTTCTCGTTGTATATCCTTTAATTCTAGAGTTAAATTGATAAATAACGTGTACGAATTTGTTTAACGCATTTGTTTTGGTTACTCGACGTCTCCGTTCTCGTGTAGCCTACATATTGCTTTTTTTTTTTAATTTGCTTACCGGGCTAAAGGTTAGCATGTTTAAAATACGTAAGTCGTTTTGTTCATCAAATTTAAGTAGATAACTCATCAGTTGTTTGCATCAGAGCGATAAATTTTGAGATAGTTATTAAAACTGTTTAAAGGTTGTCAAACGTTGTTTCTCGTTGTATATCCTTTAATTCTAGAGTTAAATTGATAAATAACGTGTACGAATTTGTTTAACGCATTTGTTTTGGTTACTCGACGTCTCCGTTCTCGTGTAGCCCACATATTGCGTTTTTTTTTTTAATTTGCTTACCGGGCTAAAGGTTAGCATGTTTAAAATACGTAAGTCGTTTTGTTCATCATATTTAAGTAGATAACTCGTCAGTTGTTTGTATCAGAGCGATAATTTTTGAGATAGTTATTAAAACTGTTTAAAGGTTGTCAAACGTTGTTTCTCGTTGTATATCCTTTAATTCTAGAGTTAAATTGATAAATAACGTGTACGAATTTGTTTAACGCATTTGTTTTGGTTACTCGACGTCTCCGTTCTCGTGTAGCCTATATATTGCGTTTTTTTTTTAATTTGCTTACCGGGCTAAAGGTTAGCATGTTTAAAATACGTAAGTCGTTTTGTTCATCAAATTTAAGTAGATAACTCATCAGTTGTTTGCATCAGAGCGATAATTTTTGAGATAGTTATTAAAACTGTTTAAAGGTTGTCAAACGTTGTTTCTCGTTGTATATCCTTTAATTCTAGAGTTAAATTGATAAATAACGTGTACGAATTTGTTTAACGCATTTGTTTTGGTTACTCGACGTCTCCGTTCTCGTGTAGCCTACATATTGCGTTTTTTTTTTTAATTTGCTTACCGGGCTAAAGGTTAGCATGTTTAAAATACGTAAGTCGTTTTGTTCATCATATTTAAGTAGATAACTCATCAGTTGTTTGCATCAGAGCGATAATTTTTGAGATAGTTATTAAAACTGTTTAAAGGTTGTCAAACGTTGTTTCTCGTTGTATATCCTTTAATTCTAGAGTTAAATTGATAAATAACGTGTACGAATTTGTTTAACGTATTTGTTTTGGTTACTCGACGTCTCCGTTCTCGTGTAGCCTACATATTGCGTTTTTTTTTTAATTTGCTTACCGGGCTAAAGGTTAGCATGTTTAAAATACGTAAGTCGTTTTGTTCATCAAATTTAAGTAGATAACTCATCAGTTGTTTGCATCAGAGCGACAATTTTTGAGATAGTTATTAAAACTGTTTAAAGGTTGTGAAACGTTGTTTCTCGTTGTATATCCTTTAATTCTAGAGTTAAATTGATAAATAACGTGTACGAATTTGTTTAACGCATTTGTTTTGGTTACTCGACGTCTCCGTTCTCGTGTAGCCTACATATTGCGTTTTTTTTTTAATTTGCTTACCGGGCTAAAGGTTACCATGTTTAAAATACGTAAGTCGTTTTGTTCATCATATTTAAGTAGATAACTCATCAGTTGTTTGCATCAGAGCGATAATTTTTGAGATAGTTATTAAAACTGTTTAAAGGTTGTCAAACGTTGTTTCTCGTTGTATATCCTTTAATCCTAGAGTTAAATTGATAAATAACGTGTACGAATTTGTTTAACGTATTTGTTTTGGTTACTCGACGTCTCCGTTCTCGTGTAGCCTACATATTGCGTTTTTTTTTTAATTTGCTTACCGGGCTAAAGGTTAGCATGTTTAAAATACGTAAGTCGTTTTGTTAATCAAATTTAAGTAGATAACTTATTAGTTGTTTGCATCAGAGCGATAATTTTTGAGATAGTTATTAAAACTGTTTAAAGGTTGTCAAACGTTGTTTCTCGTTGTATATCCTTTAATCCTAGAGTTAAATTGATAAATAACGTGTACGAATTTGTTTAACGTATTTGTTTTGGTTACTCGACGTCTCCGTTCTCGTGTAGCCTACATATTGCGTTTTTTTTTTAATTTGCTTACCTGGCTAAAGGTTAGCATGTTTAAAATACGTAAGTCGTTTTGTTCATCAAATTTAAGTAGATAACTCATCAGTTGTTTGCATCAGAGCGATAATTTTTGAGATAGTTATTAAAACTGTTTAAAAGTTGTCAAACGTTGTTTCTCGTTGTATATACTTTAATTCTAGAGTTAAATTGATAAATAACGTGTACGAATTTGTTTAACGCATTTGTTTTGGTTACTCGACGTCTCCGTTCTCGTGTAGCCTACATATTGCGTTTTTTTTTTAATTTGCTTACCTGGCTAAAGGTTAGCATGTTTAAAATACGTAAGTCGTTTTGTTCATCATATTTAAGTAGATAACTCATCAGTTGTTTGCATCAGAGCGATAATTTTTGAGATAGTTATTAAAACTGTTTAAATGTTGTCAAACGTTGTTTCTCGTTGTATATCCTTTAATTCTAGAGTTAAATTGATAAATAACGTGTACGAATTTGTTTAACGCATTTGTTTTGGTTACTCGACGTCTACGTAAGTCGTTTTGTTCATCAAATTTAAGTAGATAACTCATCAGTTGTTTGCATCAGAGCGATAATTTTTGAGATAGTTATTAAAACTGTTTAAAGGTTGTCAAACGTTGTTTCTCGTTGTATATCCTTTAATTCTAGAGTTAAATTGATAAATAACGTGTACGAATTTGTTTAACGCATTTGTTTTGGTTACTCGACGTCTCCGTTCTCGTGTAGCCCACATATTGCGTTTTTTTTTTAATTTGCTTACCGGGCTAAAGGTTAGCATGTTTAAAATACGTAAGTCGTTTTGTTCATCATATTTAAGTAGATAACTCATCAGTTGTTTGTATCAGAGCGATAATTTTTGAGATAGTTATTAAAACTGTTTAAAGGTTGTCAAACGTTGTTTCTCGTTGTATATCCTTTAATTCTAGAGTTAAATTGATAAATAACGTGTACGAATTTGTTTAACGCATTTGTTTTGGTTACTCGACGTCTCCGTTCTCGTGTAGCCTACATATTGCGTTTTTTTTTTAATTTGCTTACCGGGCTAAAGGTTAGCATGTTTAAAATACGTAAGTCGTTTTGTTCATCAAATTTAAGTAGATAACTCTTCAGTTGTTTGCATCAGAGCGATAATTTTTGAGATAGTTATTAAAACTGTTTAAAAGTTGTCAAACGTTGTTTCTCGTTGTATATCCTTTAATTCTAGAGTTAAATTGATAAATAACGTGTACGAATTTGTTTAACGCATTTGTTTTGGTTACTCGACGTCTCCGTTCTCGTGTAGCCTACATATTGCGTTTTTTTTTTAATTTGCTTACCTGGCTAAAGGTTAGCATGTTTAAAATACGTAAGTCGTTTTGTTCATCAAATTTAAGTAGATAACTCATCAGTTGTTTGCATCAGAGCGATAATTTTTGAGATAGTTATTAAAACTGTTTAAAAGTTGTCAAACGTTGTTTCTCGTTGTATATCCTTTAATTCTAGAGTTAAATTGATAAATAACGTGTACGAATTTGTTTAACGCATTTGTTTTGGTTACTCGACGTCTCCGTTCTCGTGTAGCCTACATATTGCGTTTTTTTTTTAATTTGCTTACCGGGCTAAAGGTTAGCATGCTTAAAATACGTAAGTCGTTTTGTTCATCATATTTAAGTAGATAACTCATCAGTTGTTTGCATCAGAGCGACAATTTTTGAGATAGTTATTAAAACTGTTTAAAGGTTGTCAAACGTTGTTTCTCGTTGTATATCCTTTAATTCTAGAGTTAAATTGATAAATAACGTGTACGAATTTGTTTAACGTATTTGTTATTAAAATTGTTTAAAGGTTGTCAAACGTTGTTTCTCGTTGTATATCCTTTAATTCTAGAGTTAAATTGATAAATAACGTGTACGAATTTGTTTAACGCATTTGTTTTGGTTACTCGACGTCTCCGTTCTCGTGTAGCCTACATATTGCGTTTTTTTTTTAATTTGCTTACCTAGCTAAAGGTTAGCATGTTTAAAATACGTAAGTCGTTTTGTTCATCATATTTAAGTAGATAACTCATCAGTTGTTTGCATCAGAGCGATAATTTTTGAGATAGTTATTAAAACTGTTTAAAGGTTGTCAAACGTTGTTTCTCGTTGTATATCCTTTAATTCTAGAGTTAAATTGATAAATAACGTGTACGAATTTGTTTAACGCATTTGTTTTGGTTACTCGACGTCTCCGTTCTCGTGTAGCCTACATATTGCGTTTTTTTTTTTAATTTGCTTACCGGGCTAAAGGTTAGCATGCTTAAAATACGTAAGTCGTTTTGTTCATCATATTTAAGTAGATAACTCATCAGTTGTTTGCATCAGAGCGACAATTTTTGAGATAGTTATTAAAACTGTTTAAAGGTTGTCAAACGTTGTTTCTCGTTGTATATCCTTTAATTCTAGAGTTAAATTGATAAATAACGTGTACGAATTTGTTTAACGTATTTGTTTTGGTTACTCGACGTCTCCGTTCTCGTGTAGCCTACATATTGCGTTTTTTTTTTAATTTGCTTACCTGGCTAAAGGTTAGCATGTTTAAAATACGTAAGTCGTTTTGTTCATCATATTTAAGTAGATAACTCATCAGTTGTTTGCATCAGAGCGATAATTTTTGAGATAGTTATTAAAACTGTTTAAAAGTTGTCAAACGTTGTTTCTCGTTGTATATCCTTTAATTCTAGAGTTAAATTGATAAATAACGTGTACGAATTTGTTTAACGCATTTGTTTTGGTTACTCGACGTCTCCGTTCCCGTGTAGCCTACATATTGCGTTTTTTTTTTAATTTGCTTACCGGGCGAAAGGTTAGCATGTTTAAAATACGTAAGTCGTTTTGTTCATCAAATTTAAGTAGATAACTCATCAGTTGTTTGCATCAGAGCGACAATTTTTGAGATAGTTATTAAAACTGTTTAAAGGTTGTCAAACGTTGTTTCTCGTTGTATATCCTTTAATTCTAGAGTTAAATTGATAAATAACGTGTACGAATTTGTTTAACGCATTTGTTTTGGTTACTCGACGTCTCCGTTCTCGTATAGCCTACATATTGCGTTTTTTTTTTTAATTTGCTTACCGGGCTAAAGGTTAGCATGTTTAAAATACGTAAGTCGTTTTGTTCATCAAATTTAAGTAGATAACTCATCAGTTGTTTGCATCAGAGCGACAATTTTTGAGATAGTTATTAAAACTGTTTAAAGGTTGTCAAACGTTGTTTCTCGTTGTATATCCTTTAATTCTAGAGTTAAATTGATAAATAACGTGTACGAATTTGTTTAACGCATTTGTTTTGGTTACTCGACGTCTCCGTTCTCGTGTAGCCTACATATTGCGTTTTTTTTTTAATTTGCTTACCTGGCTAAAGGTTAGCATGTTCAAAATACGTAAGTCGTTTTGTTCATCAAATTTAAGTAGATAACTCATCAGTTGTTTGCATCAGAGCGACAATTTTTGAGATAGTTATTAAAACTGTTTAAAGGTTGTCAAACGTTGTTTCTCGTTGTATATCCTTTAATTCTAGAGTTAAATTGATAAATAACGTGTACGAATTTGTTTAACGCATTTGTTTTGGTTACTCGACGTCTCCGTTCTCGTGTAGCCTACATATTGCGTTTTTTTTTTAATTTGCTTACCGGGCTAAAGGTTAGCATGTTTAAAATACGTAAGTCGTTTTGTTCAACAAATTTGAGTAGATAACTCAGCAGTTGTTTGCATCAGAGCGACAATTTTTGAGATAGTTATTAAAATTGTTTAAAGGTTGTCAAACGTTGTTTCTCGTTGTATATCCTTTAATTCTAGAGTTAAATTGATAAATAACGTGTACGAATTTGTTTAACGCATTTGTTTTGGTTACTCGGCGTCTCCGTTCTCGTGTAGCCTACATATTGCGCTTTTTTTTTAATTTGCTTACCTGGCTAAAGGTTAGCATGTTTAAAATACGTAAGTCGTTTTGTTCATCATATTTAAGTAGATAACTCATCAGTTGTTTGCATCAGAGCGATAATTTTTGAGATAGTTATTAAAACTGTTTAAAGGTTGTCAAACGTTGTTTCTCGTTGTATATCCTTTAATTCTAGAGTTAAATTGATAAATAACGTGTACGAATTTGTTTAACGCATTTGTTTTGGTTACTCGACGTCTCCGTTCTCGTGTAGCCTACATATTGCGTTTTTTTTTTAATTTGCTTACCGGGCTAAAGGTTAGCATGTTTAAAATACGTAAGTCGTTTTGTTCATCATATTTAAGTAGATAACTCATCAGTTGTTTGCATCAGAGCGATAATTTTTGAGATAGTTATTAAAACTGTTTAAAGGTTGTCAAACGTTGTTTCTCGTTGTATATAATTTAATTCTAGAGTTAAATTGATAAATAACGTGTACGAATTTGTTTAACGCATTTGTTTTGGTTACTCGACGTCTCCGTTCTCGTGTAGCCTACATATTGCGTTTTTTTTTAATTTGCTTACCGGGCTAAAGGTTAGCATGTTTAAAATACGTAAGTCGTTTTGTTCATCAAATTTAAGTAGATAACTCATCAGTTGTTTGCATCAGAGCGACAATTTTTGAGATAGTTATTAAAACTGTTTAAAGGTTGTCAAACGTTGTTTCTCGTTGTACATCCTTTAATTCTAGAGTTAAATTGATAAATAACGTGTACGAATTTGTTTAACGCATTTGTTTTGGTTACTCGACGTCTCCGTTCTCGTGTAGCCTACATATTGCGTTTTTTTTTTAATTTGCTTACCGGGCTAAAGGTTAGCATGTTTAAAATACGTAAGTCGTTTTGTTCATCAAATTTAAGTAGATAACTCATCAGTTGTTTGCATCAGAGCGACAATTTTTGAGATAGTTATTAAAACTGTTTAAAGGTTGTCAAACGTTGTTTCTCGTTGTATATCCTTTAATTCTAGAGTTAAATTGATAAATAACGTGTACGAATTTGTTTAACGCATTTGTTTTGGTTACTCGACGTCTCCGTTCTCGTGTAGCCTACATATTGCGTTTTTTTTTTAATTTGCTTACCGGGCTAAAGGTTAGCATGTTTAAAATACGTAAGTCGTTTTGTTCATCAAATTTAAGTAGATAACTCATCAGTTGTTTGCATCAGAGCGATAATTTTTGAGATAGTTATTAAAACTGTTTAAAGGTTGTCAAACGTTGTTTCTCGTTGTATATCCTTTAATTCTAGAGTTAAATTGATAAATAACGTGTACGAATTTGTTTAACGCATTTGTTTTGGTTACTCGACGTCTCCGTTCTCGTGTAGCCTACATATTGCGTTTTTTTTTTAATTTGCTTACCTGGCTAAAGGTTAGCATGTTTAAAATACGTAAGTCGTTTTGTTCATCAAATTTAAGTAGATAACTCATCAGTTGTTTGCATCAGAACGATAATTTTTGAGATAGTTATTAAAACTGTTTAAAAGTTGTCAAACGTTGTTTCTCGTTGTATATCCTTTAATTCTAGAGTTAAATTGATAAATAACGTGTACGAATTTGTTTAACGCATTTGTTTTGGTTACTCGACGTCTCCGTTCTCGTGTAGCCTACATATTGCGTTTTTTTTTTAATTTGCTTACCGGGCTAAAGGTTAGCATGTTTAAAATACGTAAGTCGTTTTGTTCATCAAATTTAAGTAGATAACTCATCAGTTGTTTGCATCAGAGCGATAATTTTTGAGATAGTTATTAAAACTGTTTAAAAGTTGTCAAACGTTGTTTCTCGTTGTATATCCTTTAATTCTAGAGTTAAATTGATAAATAACGTGTACGAATTTGTTTAACGTATTTGTTTTGGTTACTCGACGTCTCCGTTCTCGTGTAGCCTACATATTGCGTTTTTTTTTTAATTTGCTTACCGGGCTAAAGGTTAGCATGTTTAAAATACGTAAGTCGTTTTGTTCAACAAATTTGAGTAGATAACTCAGCAGTTGTTTGCATCAGAGCGACAATTTTTGAGATAGTTATTAAAATTGTTTAAAGGTTGTCAAACGTTGTTTCTCGTTGTATATCCTTTAATTCTAGAGTTAAATTGATAAATAACGTGTACGAATTTGTTTAACGCATTTGTTTTGGTTACTCGACGTCTCCGTTCTCGTGTAGCCTACATATTGCGTTTTTTTTTTAATTTGCTTACCTGGCTAAAGGTTAGCATGTTTAAAATACGTAAGTCGTTTTGTTCATCATATTTAAGTAGATAACTCATCAGTTGTTTGCATCAGAGCGATAATTTTTGAGATAGTTATTAAAACTGTTTAAAGGTTGTCAAACGTTGTTTCTCGTTGTATATCCTTTAATTCTAGAGTTAAATTGATAAATAACGTGTACGAATTTGTTTAACGCATTTGTTCTGGTTACTCGACGTCTCCGTTCTCGTGTAGCCTACATATTGCGTTTTTTTTTTAATTTGCTTACCGGGCTAAAGGTTAGCATGTTTAAAATACGTAAGTCGTTTTGTTCATCAAATTTAAGTAGATAACTCATCAGTTGTTTGCATCAGAGCGACAATTTTTGAGATAGTTATTAAAACTGTTTAAAGGTTGTCAAACGTTGTTTCTCGTTGTATATCCTTTAATTCTAGAGTTAAATTGATAAACAACGTGTACGAATTTGTTTAACGCATTTGTTTTGGTTACTCGACGTCTCCGTTCTCGTGTAGCCTACATTATGCGTTTTTTTTTTAATTTGCTTACCTGGCTAAAGGTTAGCATGTTTAAAATACGTAAGTCGTTTTGTTCATCAAATTTAAGTAGATAACTCATCAGTTGTTTGCATCAGAGCGACAATTTTTGAGATAGTTATTAAAACTGTTTAAAGGTTGTCAAACGTTGTTTCTCGTTGTATATCCTTTAATTCTAGAGTTAAATTGATAAATAACGTGTACGAATTCGTTTAACGCATTTGTTTTGGTTACTCGACGTCTCCGTTCTCGTGTAGCCTACATATTGCGTTTTTTTTTTAATTTGCTTACCTGGCTAAAGGTTAGCATGTTTAAAATACGTAAGTCGTTTTGTTCATCAAATTTAAGTAGATAACTCATCAGTTGTTTGCATCAGAGCGATAATTTTTGAGATAGTTATTAAAACTGTTTAAAGGTTGTCAAACGTTGTTTCTCGTTGTATATCCTTTAATTCTAGAGTTAAATTGATAAATAACGTGTACGAATTTGTTTAACGCATTTGTTTTGGTTACTCGACGTCTCCGTTCTCGTGTAGCCTACATATTGCGTTTTTTTTTTAATTTGCTTACCTGGCTAAAGGTTAGCATGTTTAAAATACGTAAGTCGTTTTGTTCATCATATTTAAGTAGATAACTCATCAGTTGTTTGCATCAGAGCGATAATTTTTGAGATAGTTATTAAAATTGTTTAAAGGTTGTCAAACGTTGTTTCTCGTTGTATATCCTTTAATTCTAGAGTTAAATTGATAAATAACGTGTACGAATTTGTTTAACGCATTTGTTTTGGTTACTCGACGTCTCCGTTCTCGTGTAGCCTACATATTGCGTTTTTTTTTTAATTTGCTTACCGGGCTAAAGGTTAGCATGTTTAAAATACGTAAGTCGTTTTGTTCAACAAATTTGAGTAGATAACTCATCAGTTGTTTGCATCAGAGCGATAATTTTTGAGATAGTTATTAAAACTGTTTAAAAGTTGTCAAACGTTGTTTCTCGTTGTATATCCTTTAATTCTAGAGTTAAATTGATAAATAACGTGTACAAATTTGTTTAACGCATTTGTTTTGGTTACTCGACGTCTCCGTTCTCGTGTAGCCTACATATTGCGTTTTTTTTTTAATTTGCTTACCGGGCTAAAGGTTAGCATGTTTAAAATACGTAAGTCGTTTTGTTCATCAAATTTAAGTAGATAACTCATCAGTTGTTTGCATCAGAGCGATAATTTTTGAGATAGTTATTAAAACTGTTTAAAGGTTGTCAAACGTTGTTTCTCGTTGTATATCCTTTAATTCTAGAGTTAAATTTATAAATAACGTGTACAAATTTGTTTAACGCATTTGTTTTGGTTACTCGACGTCTCCGTTCTCGTGTAGCCTACATATTGCGTTTTTTTTTTAATTTGCTTACCTGGCTAAAGGTTAGCATGTTTAAAATACGTAAGTCGTTTTGTTCATCAAATTTAAGTAGATAACTCATCAGTTGTTTGCATCAGAGCGATAATTTTTGAGATAGTTATTAAAACTGTTTAAAGGTTGTCAAACGTTGTTTCTCGTTGTATATCCTTTAATTCTAGAGTTAAATTGATAAATAACGTGTACGAATTTGTTTAACGCATTTGTTTTGGTTACTCGACGTCTCCGTTCTCGTGTAGCCTACATATTGCGTTTTTTTTTTAATTTGCTTACCGGGCTAAAGAATAGCATGTTTAAAATACGTAAGTCGTTTTGTTCATCAAATTTAAGTAGATAACTCATCAGTTGTTTGCATCAGAGCGATAATTTTTGAGATAGTTATTAAAATTGTTTAAAGGTTGTCAAACGTTGTTTCTCGTTGTATATCCTTTAATTCTAGAGTTAAATTGATAAATAACGTGTACGAATTTGTTTAACGTATTTGTTTTGGTTACTCGACGTCTCCGTTCTCGTGTAGCCTACATATTGCTTTTTTTTTTAATTTGCTTACCTGGCTAAAGGTTAGCATGTTTAAAATACGTAAGTCGTTTTGTTCATCATATTTAAGTAGATAACTCATCAGTTGTTTGCATCAGAGCGATAATTTTTGAGATAGTTATTAAAACTGTTTAAAGGTTGTCAAACGTTGTTTCTCGTTGTATATCCTTTAATTCTAGAGTTAAATTGATAAATAACGTGTACGAATTTTTTTAACGCATTTGTTTTGGTTACTCGACGTCTCCGTTCTCGTGTAGCCTACATATTGCGTTTTTTTTTTAATTTGCTTACCGGGCTAAAGGCTAGCATGTTTAAAATACGTAAGTCGTTTTGTTCATCAAATTTAAGTAGATAACTCATCAGTTGTTTGCATCAGAGCGATAATTTTTGAGATAGTTATTAAAACTGTTTAAAAGTTGTCAAACGTTGTTTCTCGTTGTATATCCTTTAATTCTAGAGTTAAATTGATAAATAACGTGTACGAATTTGTTTAACGCATTTGTTTTGGTTACTCGACGTCTCCGTTCTCGTGTAGCCTACATATTGGGTTTTTTGTTAATTTGCTTACCTGGCTAAAGGTTAGCATGTTTAAAATACGTAAGTCGTTTTGTTCAACAAATTTGAGTCGATAACTCAGCAGTTGTTTGCATGAGAGCGACAATTTTTGAGATAGTTATTAAAACTGTTTAAAGGTTGTCAAACGTTGTTTCTCGTTGTATATCCTTTAATTCTAGAGTTAAATTGATAAATAACGTGTACGAATTTGTTTAACGCATTTGTTTTGGTTACTCGACGTCTCCGTTCTCGTGTAGCCTACATATTGCGTTTTTTTTTTAATTTGCTTACCGGGCTAAAGGTTAGCATGTTTAAAATACGTAAGTCGTTTTGTTCATCAAATTTAAGTAGATAACTCATCAGTTGTTTGCATCAGAGCGATAATTTTTGAGATAGTTATTAAAACTGTTTAAAGGTTGTCAAACGTTGTTTCTCGTTGTATATCCTTTAATTCTAGAGTTAAATTGATAAATAACGTGTACGAATTTGTTTAACGCATTTGTTTTGGTTACTCGACGTCTCCGTTCTCGTGTAGCCTACATATTGCGTTTTTTTTTTAATTTGCTTACCTGGCTAAAGGTTAGCATGTTTAAAATACGTAAGTCGTTTTGTTCATCAAATTTAAGTAGATAACTCATCAGTTGTTTGCATCAGAACGATAATTTTTGAGATAGTTATTAAAACTGTTTAAAAGTTGTCAAACGTTGTTTCTCGTTGTATATCCTTTAATTCTAGAGTTAAATTGATAAATAACGTGTACGAATTTGTTTAACGCATTTGTTTTGGTTACTCGACGTCTCCGTTCTCGTGTAGCCTACATATTGCGTTTTTTTTTTAATTTGCTTACCGGGCTAAAGGTTAGCATGTTTAAAATACGTAAGTCGTTTTGTTCATCAAATTTAAGTAGATAACTCATCAGTTGTTTGCATCAGAGCGATAATTTTTGAGATAGTTATTAAAACTGTTTAAAAGTTGTCAAACGTTGTTTCTCGTTGTATATCCTTTAATTCTAGAGTTAAATTGATAAATAACGTGTACGAATTTGTTTAACGTATTTGTTTTGGTTACTCGACGTCTCCGTTCTCGTGTAGCCTACATATTGCGTTTTTTTTTTAATTTGCTTACCGGGCTAAAGGTTAGCATGTTTAAAATACGTAAGTCGTTTTGTTCAACAAATTTGAGTAGATAACTCAGCAGTTGTTTGCATCAGAGCGACAATTTTTGAGATAGTTATTAAAATTGTTTAAAGGTTGTCAAACGTTGTTTCTCGTTGTATATCCTTTAATTCTAGAGTTAAATTGATAAATAACGTGTACGAATTTGTTTAACGCATTTGTTTTGGTTACTCGACGTCTCCGTTCTCGTGTAGCCTACATATTGCGTTTTTTTTTTAATTTGCTTACCTGGCTAAAGGTTAGCATGTTTAAAATACGTAAGTCGTTTTGTTCATCATATTTAAGTAGATAACTCATCAGTTGTTTGCATCAGAGCGATAATTTTTGAGATAGTTATTAAAACTGTTTAAAGGTTGTCAAACGTTGTTTCTCGTTGTATATCCTTTAATTCTAGAGTTAAATTGATAAATAACGTGTACGAATTTGTTTAACGCATTTGTTTTGGTTACTCGACGTCTCCGTTCTCGTGTAGCCTACATATTGCGTTTTTTTTTTAATTTGCTTACCGGGCTAAAGGTTAGCATGTTTAAAATACGTAAGTCGTTTTGTTCATCAAATTTAAGTAGATAACTCATCAGTTGTTTGCATCAGAGCGACAATTTTTGAGATAGTTATTAAAACTGTTTAAAGGTTGTCAAACGTTGTTTCTCGTTGTATATCCTTTAATTCTAGAGTTAAATTGATAAACAACGTGTACGAATTTGTTTAACGCATTTGTTTTGGTTTCTCGACGTCTCCGTTCTCGTGTAGCCTACATTATGCGTTTTTTTTTTAATTTGCTTACCTGGCTAAAGGTTAGCATGTTTAAAATACGTAAGTCGTTTTGTTCATCAAATTTAAGTAGATAACTCATCAGTTGTTTGCATCAGAGCGACAATTTTTGAGATAGTTATTAAAACTGTTTAAAGGTTGTCAAACGTTGTTTCTCGTTGTATATCCTTTAATTCTAGAGTTAAATTGATAAATAACGTGTACGAATTCGTTTAACGCATTTGTTTTGGTTACTCGACGTCTCCGTTCTCGTGTAGCCTACATATTGCGTTTTTTTTTTAATTTGCTTACCTGGCTAAAGGTTAGCATGTTTAAAATACGTAAGTCGTTTTGTTCATCAAATTTAAGTAGATAACTCATCAGTTGTTTGCATCAGAGCGATAATTTTTGAGATAGTTATTAAAACTGTTTAAAGGTTGTCAAACGTTGTTTCTCGTTGTATATCCTTTAATTCTAGAGTTAAATTGATAAATAACGTGTACGAATTTGTTTAACGCATTTGTTTTGGTTACTCGACGTCTCCGTTCTCGTGTAGCCTACATATTGCGTTTTTTTTTTAATTTGCTTACCTGGCTAAAGGTTAGCATGTTTAAAATACGTAAGTCGTTTTGTTCATCATATTTAAGTAGATAACTCATCAGTTGTTTGCATCAGAGCGATAATTTTTGAGATAGTTATTAAAATTGTTTAAAGGTTGTCAAACGTTGTTTCTCGTTGTATATCCTTTAATTCTAGAGTTAAATTGATAAATAACGTGTACGAATTTGTTTAACGCATTTGTTTTGGTTACTCGACGTCTCCGTTCTCGTGTAGCCTACATATTGCGTTTTTTTTTTAATTTGCTTACCGGGCTAAAGGTTAGCATGTTTAAAATACGTAAGTCGTTTTGTTCAACAAATTTGAGTAGATAACTCATCAGTTGTTTGCATCAGAGCGATAATTTTTGAGATAGTTATTAAAACTGTTTAAAAGTTGTCAAACGTTGTTTCTCGTTGTATATCCTTTAATTCTAGAGTTAAATTGATAAATAACGTGTACAAATTTGTTTAACGCATTTGTTTTGGTTACTCGACGTCTCCGTTCTCGTGTAGCCTACATATTGCGTTTTTTTTTTAATTTGCTTACCGGGCTAAAGGTTAGCATGTTTAAAATACGTAAGTCGTTTTGTTCATCAAATTTAAGTAGATAACTCATCAGTTGTTTGCATCAGAGCGATAATTTTTGAGATAGTTATTAAAACTGTTTAAAGGTTGTCAAACGTTGTTTCTCGTTGTATATCCTTTAATTCTAGAGTTAAATTGATAAATAACGTGTACAAATTTGTTTAACGCATTTGTTTTGGTTACTCGACGTCTCCGTTCTCGTGTAGCCTACATATTGCGTTTTTTTTTTAATTTGCTTACCTGGCTAAAGGTTAGCATGTTTAAAATACGTAAGTCGTTTTGTTCATCAAATTTAAGTAGATAACTCATCAGTTGTTTGCATCAGAGCGATAATTTTTGAGATAGTTATTAAAACTGTTTAAAGGTTGTCAAACGTTGTTTCTCGTTGTATATCCTTTAATTCTAGAGTTAAATTGATAAATAACGTGTACGAATTTGTTTAACGCATTTGTTTTGGTTACTCGACGTCTCCGTTCTCGTGTAGCCTACATATTGCGTTTTTTTTTTAATTTGCTTACCGGGCTAAAGAATAGCATGTTTAAAATACGTAAGTCGTTTTGTTCATCAAATTTAAGTAGATAACTCATCAGTTGTTTGCATCAGAGCGATAATTTTTGAGATAGTTATTAAAATTGTTTAAAGGTTGTCAAACGTTGTTTCTCGTTGTATATCCTTTAATTCTAGAGTTAAATTGATAAATAACGTGTACGAATTTGTTTAACGTATTTGTTTTGGTTACTCGACGTCTCCGTTCTCGTGTAGCCTACATATTGCTTTTTTTTTTAATTTGCTTACCTGGCTAAAGGTTAGCATGTTTAAAATACGTAAGTCGTTTTGTTCATCATATTTAAGTAGATAACTCATCAGTTGTTTGCATCAGAGCGATAATTTTTGAGATAGTTATTAAAACTGTTTAAAGGTTGTCAAACGTTGTTTCTCGTTGTATATCCTTTAATTCTAGAGTTAAATTGATAAATAACGTGTACGAATTTTTTTAACGCATTTGTTTTGGTTACTCGACGTCTCCGTTCTCGTGTAGCCTACATATTGCGTTTTTTTTTTAATTTGCTTACCTGGCTAAAGGTTAGCATGTTTAAAATACGTAAGTCGTTTTGTTCATCAAATTTAAGTAGATAACTCATCAGTTGTTTGCATCAGAGCGATAATTTTTGAGATAGTTATTAAAACTGTTTAAAGGTTGTCAAACGTTGTTTCTCGTTGTATATCCTTTAATTCTAGAGTTAAATTGATAAATAACGTGTACGAATTTGTTTAACGCATTTGTTTTGGTTACTCGACGTCTCCGTTCTCGTGTAGCCTACATATTGCGTTTTTTTTTTAATTTGCTTACCTGGCTAAAGGTTAGCATGTTTAAAATACGTAAGTCGTTTTGTTCATCAAATTTAAGTAGATAACTCATCAGTTGTTTGCATCAGAACGATAATTTTTGAGATAGTTATTAAAACTGTTTAAAAGTTGTCAAACGTTGTTTCTCGTTGTATATCCTTTAATTCTAGAGTTAAATTGATAAATAACGTGTACGAATTTGTTTAACGCATTTGTTTTGGTTACTCGACGTCTCCGTTCTCGTGTAGCCTACATATTGCGTTTTTTTTTTAATTTGCTTACCGGGCTAAAGGTTAGCATGTTTAAAATACGTAAGTCGTTTTGTTCATCAAATTTAAGTAGATAACTCATCAGTTGTTTGCATCAGAGCGATAATTTTTGAGATAGT
The DNA here is from genome assembly GCF_040869045.1 of Eurosta solidaginis. Taxonomy (NCBI): domain Eukaryota; kingdom Metazoa; phylum Arthropoda; class Insecta; order Diptera; family Tephritidae; genus Eurosta; species Eurosta solidaginis. The sequence goes on from NW_027136944.1 coordinate 344,728, forward strand.
TATTAAAACTGTTTAAAAGTTGTCAAACGTTGTTTCTCGTTGTATATCCTTTAATTCTAGAGTTAAATTGATAAATAACGTGTACGAATTTGTTTAACGTATTTGTTTTGGTTACTCGACGTCTCCGTTCTCGTGTAGCCTACATATTGCGCTTTTTTTTTAATTTGCTTACCGGGCTAAAGGTTAGCATGTTTAAAATACGTAAGTCGTTTTGTTCAACAAATTTGAGTAGATAACTCAGCAGTTGTTTGCATCAGAGCGACAATTTTTGAGATAGTTATTAAAATTGTTTAAAGGTTGTCAAACGTTGTTTCTCGTTGTATATCCTTTAATTCTAGAGTTAAATTGATAAATAACGTGTACGAATTTGTTTAACGCATTTGTTTTGGTTACTCGACGTCTCCGTTCTCGTGTAGCCTACATATTGCGTTTTTTTTTTAATTTGCTTACCTGGCTAAAGGTTAGCATGTTTAAAATACGTAAGTCGTTTTGTTCATCATATTTAAGTAGATAACTCATCAGTTGTTTGCATCAGAGCGATAATTTTTGAGATAGTTATTAAAACTGTTTAAAGGTTGTCAAACGTTGTTTCTCGTTGTATATCCTTTAATTCTAGAGTTAAATTGATAAATAACGTGTACGAATTTGTTTAACGCATTTGTTTTGGTTACTCGACGTCTCCGTTCTCGTGTAGCCTACATATTGCGTTTTTTTTTTAATTTGCTTACCGGGCTAAAGGTTAGCATGTTTAAAATACGTAAGTCGTTTTGTTCATCAAATTTAAGTAGATAACTCATCAGTTGTTTGCATCAGAGCGACAATTTTTGAGATAGTTATTAAAACTGTTTAAAGGTTGTCAAACGTTGTTTCTCGTTGTATATCCTTTAATTCTAGAGTTAAATTGATAAACAACGTGTACGAATTTGTTTAACGCATTTGTTTTGGTTTCTCGACGTCTCCGTTCTCGTGTAGCCTACATTATGCGTTTTTTTTTTAATTTGCTTACCTGGCTAAAGGTTAGCATGTTTAAAATACGTAAGTCGTTTTGTTCATCAAATTTAAGTAGATAACTCATCAGTTGTTTGCATCAGAGCGACAATTTTTGAGATAGTTATTAAAACTGTTTAAAGGTTGTCAAACGTTGTTTCTCGTTGTATATCCTTTAATTCTAGAGTTAAATTGATAAATAACGTGTACGAATTCGTTTAACGCATTTGTTTTGGTTACTCGACGTCTCCGTTCTCGTGTAGCCTACATATTGCGTTTTTTTTTTAATTTGCTTACCTGGCTAAAGGTTAGCATGTTTAAAATACGTAAGTCGTTTTGTTCATCAAATTTAAGTAGATAACTCATCAGTTGTTTGCATCAGAGCGATAATTTTTGAGATAGTTATTAAAACTGTTTAAAGGTTGTCAAACGTTGTTTCTCGTTGTATATCCTTTAATTCTAGAGTTAAATTCATAAATAACGTGTACGAATTTGTTTAACGCATTTGTTTTGGTTACTCGACGTCTCCGTTCTCGTGTAGCCTACATATTGCGTTTTTTTTTTTAATTTGCTTACCTGGCTAAAGGTTAGCATGTTTAAAATACGTAAGTCGTTTTGTTCATCATATTTAAGTAGATAACTCATCAGTTGTTTGCATCAGAGCGATAATTTTTGAGATAGTTATTAAAATTGTTTAAAGGTTGTCAAACGTTGTTTCTCGTTGTATATCCTTTAATTCTAGAGTTAAATTGATAAATAACGTGTACGAATTTGTTTAACGCATTTGTTTTGGTTACTCGACGTCTCCGTTCTCGTGTAGCCTACATATTGCGTTTTTTTTTTAATTTGCTTACCGGGCTAAAGGTTAGCATGTTTAAAATACGTAAGTCGTTTTGTTCAACAAATTTGAGTAGATAACTCATCAGTTGTTTGCATCAGAGCGATAATTTTTGAGATAGTTATTAAAACTGTTTAAAAGTTGTCAAACGTTGTTTCTCGTTGTATATCCTTTAATTCTAGAGTTAAATTGATAAATAACGTGTACAAATTTGTTTAACGCATTTGTTTTGGTTACTCGACGTCTCCGTTCTCGTGTAGCCTACATATTGCGTTTTTTTTTTAATTTGCTTACCGGGCTAAAGGTTAGCATGTTTAAAATACGTAAGTCGTTTTGTTCATCAAATTTAAGTAGATAACTCATCAGTTGTTTGCATCAGAGCGATAATTTTTGAGATAGTTATTAAAACTGTTTAAAGGTTGTCAAACGTTGTTTCTCGTTGTATATCCTTTAATTCTAGAGTTAAATTGATAAATAACGTGTACAAATTTGTTTAACGCATTTGTTTTGATTACTCGACGTCTCCGTTCTCGTGTAGCCTACATATTGCGTTTTTTTTTTAATTTGCTTACCTGGCTAAAGGTTAGCATGTTTAAAATACGTAAGTCGTTTTGTTCATCAAATTTAAGTAGATAACTCATCAGTTGTTTGCATCAGAGCGATAATTTTTGAGATAGTTATTAAAAATGTTTAAAGGTTGTCAAACGTTGTTTCTCGTTGTATATCCTTTAATTCTAGAGTTAAATTGATAAATAACGTGTACGAATTTGTTTAACGCATTTGTTTTGGTTACTCGACGTCTCCGTTCTCGTGTAGCCTACATATTGCGTTTTTTTTTTAATTTGCTTACCGGGCTAAAGAATAGCATGTTTAAAATACGTAAGTCGTTTTGTTCATCAAATTTAAGTAGATAACTCATCAGTTGTTTGCATCAGAGCGATAATTTTTGAGATAGTTATTAAAATTGTTTAAAGGTTGTCAAACGTTGTTTCTCGTTGTATATCCTTTAATTCTAGAGTTAAATTGATAAATAACGTGTACGAATTTGTTTAACGTATTTGTTTTGGTTACTCGACGTCTCCGTTCTCGTGTAGCCTACATATTGCTTTTTTTTTTAATTTGCTTACCTGGCTAAAGGTTAGCATGTTTAAAATACGTAAGTCGTTTTGTTCATCATATTTAAGTAGATAACTCATCAGTTGTTTGCATCAGAGCGATAATTTTTGAGATAGTTATTAAAACTGTTTAAAGGTTGTCAAACGTTGTTTCTCGTTGTATATCCTTTAATTCTAGAGTTAAATTGATAAATAACGTGTACGAATTTTTTTAACGCATTTGTTTTGGTTACTCGACGTCTCCGTTCTCGTGTAGCCTACATATTGCGTTTTTTTTTTAATTTGCTTACCGGGCTAAAGGCTAGCATGTTTAAAATACGTAAGTCGTTTTGTTCATCAAATTTAAGTAGATAACTCATCAGTTGTTTGCATCAGAGCGATAATTTTTGAGATAGTTATTAAAACTGTTTAAAAGTTGTCAAACGTTGTTTCTCGTTGTATATCCTTTAATTCTAGAGTTAAATTGATAAATAACGTGTACGAATTTGTTTAACGCATTTGTTTTGGTTACTCGACGTCTCCGTTCTCGTGTAGCCTACATATTGCGTTTTTTTTTAATTTGCTTACCTGGCTAAAGGTTAGCATGTTTAAAATACGTAAGTCGTTTTGTTCAACAAATTTGAGTCGATAACTCAGCAGTTGTTTGCATGAGAGCGACAATTTTTGAGATAGTTATTAAAACTGTTTAAAGGATGTCAAACGTTGTTTCTCGTTGTATATCCTTTAATTCTAGAGTTAAATTGATAAATAACGTGTACGAATTTGTTTAACGCATTTGTTTTGGTTACTCGACGTCTCCGTTCTCGTGTAGCCTACATATTGCGTTTTTTTTTTAATTTGCTTACCTGGCTAAAGGTTAGCATGTTTAAAATACGTAAGTCGTTTTGTTCATCATATTTAAGTAGATAACTCATCAGTTGTTTGCATCAGAGCGATAATTTTTGAGATAGTTATTAAAACTGTTTAAAGGTTGTCAAACGTTGTTTCTCGTTGTATATCCTTTAATTCTAGAGTTAAATTGATAAATAACGTGTACGAATTTGTTTAACGCATTTGTTTTGGTTACTCGACGTCTCCGTTCTCGTGTAGCCTACATATTGCGTTTTTTTTTAATTTGCTTACCGGGCTAAAGGTTAGCATGTTTAAAATACGTAAGTCGTTTTGTTCATCAAATTTAAGTAGATAACTCATCAGTTGTTTGCATCAGAGCGATAATTTTTGAGATAGTTATTAAAACTGTTTAAAAGTTGTCAAACGTTGTTTCTCGTTGTATATCCTTTAATTCTAGAGTTAAATTGATAAATAACGTGTACGAATTTGTTTAACGCATTTGTTTTGGTTACTCGACGTCTCCGTTCTCGTGTAGCCTACATATTGCTTTTTTTTTTTAATTTGCTTACCGGGCTAAAGGTTAGCATGTTTAAAATACGTAAGTCGTTTTGTTCATCATATTTAAGTAGATAACTCATCAGTTGTTTGCATCAGAGCGATAATTTTTGAGATAGTTATTAAAACTGTTTAAAGGTTGTCAAACGTTGTTTCTCGTTGTATATCCTTTAATTCTAGAGTTAAATTGATAAATAACGTGTACGAATTTGTTTAACGCATTTGTTTTGGTTACTCGACGTCTCCGTTCTCGTGTAGCCTACATATTGCGTTTTTTTTTTAATTTGCTTACCGGGCTAAAGGTTAGCATGTTTAAAATACGTAAGTCGTTTTGTTCAACAAATTTGAGTAGATAACTCAGCAGTTGTTTGCATGAGAGCGACAATTTTTGAGATAGTTATTAAAACTGTTTAAAGGTTGTCAAACGTTGTTTCTCGTTGTATATCCTTTAATTCTAGAGTTAAATTGATAAATAACGTGTACGAATTTGTTTAACGCATTTGTTTTGGTTACTCGACGTCTCCGTTCTCGTGTAGCCTACATATTGCGTTTTTTTTTAAATTTGCTTACCGGGCTAAAGGTTAGCATGTTTAAAATACGTAAGTCGTTTTGTTCAACAAATTTGAGTAGATAACTCAGCAGTTGTTTGCATCAGAGCGACAATTTTTGAGATAGTTATTAAAATTGTTTAAAGGTTGTCAAACGTTGTTTCTCGTTGTATATCCTTTAATTCTAGAGATAAATTGATAAATAACGTGTACGAATTTGTTTAACGCATTTGTTTTGGTTACTCGACGTCTCCGTTCTCGTGTAGCCTACATATTGCGTTTTTTTTTTAATTTGCTTACCTGGCTAAAGGTTAGCATGTTTAAAATACGTAAGTCGTTTTGTTCATCAAATTTAAGTAGATAACTCATCAGTTGTTTGCATCAGAGCGATAATTTTTGAGATAGTTATTAAAACTGTTTAAAGGTTGTCAAACGTTGTTTCTCGTTGTATATCCTTTAATTCTAGAGTTAAATTGATAAATAACGTGTACGAATTTGTTTAACGCATTTGTTTTGGTTACTCGACGTCTCCGTTCTCGTGTAGCCCACATATTGCGTTTTTTTTTTAATTTGCTTACCGGGCTAAAGGTTAGCATGTTTAAAATACGTAAGTCGTTTTGTTCAACAAATTTGAGTAGATAACTCAGCAGTTGTTTGCATCAGAGCGATAATTTTTGAGATAGTTATTAAAACTGTTTAAAAGTTGTCAAACGTTGTTTCTCGTTGTATATCCTTTAATTCTAGAGTTAAATTGATAAATAACGTGTACGAATTTGTTTAACGCATTTGTTTTGGTTACTCGACGTCTCCGTTCTCGTGTAGCCTACATATTGCGTTTTTTTTTTAATTTGCTTACCGGGCTAAAGGTTAGCATGTTTAAAATACGTAAGTCGTTTTGTTCATCATATTTAAGTAGATAACTCATCAGTTGTTTGCATCAGAGCGATAATTTTTGAGATAGTTATTAAAACTGTTTAAAGGTTGTCAAACGTTGTTTCTCGTTGTATATCCTTTAATCCTAGAGTTAAATTGATAAATAACGTGTACGAATTTGTTTAACGTATTTGTTTTGGTTACTCGACGTCTCCGTTCTCGTGTAGCCTACATATTGCGTTTTTTTTTTAATTTGCTTACCTGGCTAAAGGTTAGCATGTTTAAAATACGTAAGTCGTTTTGTTCATCATATTTAAGTAGATAACTCATCAGTTGTTTGCATCAGAGCTATAATTTTTGAGATAGTTATTAAAACTGTTTAAAGGTTGTCAAACGTTGTTTCTCGTTGTATATCCTTTAATTCTAGAGTTAAATTGATAAATAACGTGTACGAATTTGTTTAACGCATTTGTTTTGGTTACTCGAAGTCTCCGTTCTCGTGTAGCCTACATATTGCATTTTTTTTTTTAATTTGCTTACCGGGCTAAAGGTTAGCATGTTTAAAATACGTAAGTCGTTTTGTTCATCAAATTTAAGTAGATAACTCATCAGTTGTTTGCATCAGAGCGATAATTTTTGAGATAGTTATTAAAACTGTTTAAAAGTTGTCAAACGTTGTTTCTCGTTGTATATCCTTTAATTCTAGAGTTAAATTGATAAATAACGTGTACGAATTTGTTTAACGCATTTGTTTTGGTTACTCGACGTCTCCGTTCTCGTGTAGCCTACATATTGCGTTTTTTTTTTAATTTGCTTACCTGGCTAAAGGTTAGCATGTTTAAAATACGTAAGTCGTTTTGTTCATCATATTTAAGTAGATAACTCATCAGTTGTTTGCATCAGAGCGATAATTTTTGAGATAGTTATTAAAACTGTTTAAAGGTTGTCAAACGTTGTTTCTCGTTGTATATCCTTTAATTCTAGAGTTAAATTGATAAATAACGTGTACGAATTTGTTTAACGCATTTGTTTTGGTTACTCGACGTCTCCGTTCTCGTGTAGCCTACATATTGCGTTTTTTTTTTAATTTGCTTACCTGGCTAAAGGTTAGCATGTTTAAAATACGTAAGTCGTTTTGTTCATCAAATTTAAGTAGATAACTCATCAGTTGTTTGCATCAGAGCGATAATTTTTGAGATAGTTATTAAAACTGTTTAAAGGTTGTCAAACGTTGTTTCTCGTTGTATATCCTTTAATTCTAGAGTTAAATTGATAAATAACGTGTACGAATTTGTTTAACGCATTTGTTTTGGTTACTCGACGTCTCCGTTCTCGTGTAGCCTACATATTGCGTTTTTTTTTTAATTTGCTTACCTGGCTAAAGGTTAGCATGTTTAAAATACGTAAGTCGTTTTGTTCATCAAATTTAAGTAGATAACTCATCAGTTGTTTGCATCAGAGCGACAATTTTTGAGATAGTTATTAAAACTGTTTAAAGGTTGTCAAACGTTGTTTCTCGTTGTATATCCTTTAATTCTAGAGTTAAATTGATAAATAACGTGTACGAATTTGTTTAACGCATTTGTTTTGGTTACTCGACGTCTCCGTTCTCGTGTAGCCTACATATTGCGTTTTTTTTTTAATTTGCTTACCTGGCTAAAGGTTAGCATGTTTAAAATACGTAAGTCGTTTTGTTCATCAAATTTAAGTAGATAACTCATCAGTTGTTTGCATCAGAGCGATAATTTTTGAGATAGTTATTAAAACTGTTTAAAAGTTGTCAAACGTTGTTTCTCGTTGTATATCCTTTAATTCTAGAGTTAAATTGATAAATAACGTGTACGAATTTGTTTAACGCATTTGTTTTGGTTACTCGACGTCTCCGTTCTCGTGTAGCCTACATATTGCGTTTTTTTTTTAATTTGCTTACCGGGCTAAAGGTTAGCATGTTTAAAATACATAAGTCGTTTTGTTCATCAAATTTAAGTAGATAACTCATCAGTTGTTTGCATCAGAGCGATAATTTTTGAGATAGTTATTAAAACTGCTTAAAAGTTGTCAAACGTTGTTTCTCGTTGTATATCCTTTAATTCTAGAGTTAAATTGATAAATAACGTGTACGAATTTGTTTAACGCATTTGTTTTGGTTACTCGACGTCTCCGTTCTCGTGTAGCCTACATATTGCGTTTTTTTTTAATTTGCTTACCTGGCTAAAGGTTAGCATGTTTAAAATACGTAAGTCGTTTTGTTCATCAAATTTAAGTAGATAACTCATCAGTTGTTTGCATCAGAGCGATAATTTTTGAGATAGCTATTAAAACTGTTTAAAAGTTGTCAAACGTTGTTTCTCGTTGTATATCCTTTAATTCTAGAGTTAAATTGATAAATAACGTGTACGAATTTGTTTAACGCATTTGTTTTGGTTACTCGACGTCTCCGTTCTCGTGTAGCCTACATATTGCGTTTTTTTTTTAATTTGCTTACCGGGCTAAAGGTTAGCATGTTTAAAATACGTAAGTCGTTTTGTTCATCAAATTTAAGTAGATAACTCATCAGTTGTTTGCATCAGAGCGATAATTTTTGAGATAGTTATTAAAACTGTTTAAAGGTTGTCAAACGTTGTTTCTCGTTGTATATCCTTTAATTCTAGAGTTAAATTGATAAATAACGTGTACAAATTTGTTTAACGCATTTGTTTTGGTTACTCGACGTCTCCGTTCTCGTGTAGCCTACATATTGCGTTTTTTTAAATTTGCTTACCGGGCTAAAGGTTAGCATGTTTAAAATACGTAAGTCGTTTTGTTCATCAAATTTAAGTAGATAACTCATCAGTTGTTTGCATCAGAGCGATAATTTTTGAGATAGTTATTAAAACTGTTTAAAGGTTGTCAAACGTTGTTTCTCGTTGTATATCCTTTAATTCTAGAGTTAAATTGATAAATAACGTGTACAAATTTGTTTAACGCATTTGTTTTGGTTACTCGACGTCTCCGTTCTCGTGTAGCCTACATATTGCGTTTTTTTTTTAATTTGCTTACCGGGCTAAAAGTTAGCATGTTTAAAATACGTAAGTCGTTTTGTTCATCAAATTTAAGTAGATAACTCATCAGTTGTTTGCATCAGAGCGACAATTTTTGAGATAGTTATTAAAACTGTTTAAATGTTGTCAAACGTTGTTTCTCGTTGTATATCCTTTAATTCTAGAGTTAAATTGATAAATAACGTGTACGAATTTGTTTAACGCATTTGTTTTGGTTACTCGACGTCTCCGTTCTCGTGTAGCCTACATATTGCGTTTTTTTTTTAATTTGCTTACCGGGCTAAAGGTTAGCATGTTTAAAATACATAAGTCGTTTTGTTCATCAAATTTAAGTAGATAACTCATCAGTTGTTTGCATCAGAGCGACAATTTTTGAGATAGTTATTAAAACTGTTTAAATGTTGTCAAACGTTGTTTCTCGTTGTATATCCTTTAATTCTAGAGTTAAATTGATAAATAACGTGTACGAATTTGTTTAACGCATTTGTTTTGGTTACTCGACGTCTCCGTTCTCGTGTAGCCTACATATTGCGTTTTTTTTTTAATTTGCTTACCTGGCTAAAGGTTAGCATGTTTAAAATACGTAAGTCGTTTTGTTCATCATATTTAAGTAGATAACTCATCAGTTGTTTGCATCAGAGCGATAATTTTTGAGATAGTTATTAAAACTGTTTAAAGGTTGTCAAACGTTGTTTCTCGTTGTATGTCCTTTAATTCTAGAGTTAAATTGATAAATAACGTGTACGAATTTGTTTAACGCATTTGTTTTGGTTACTCGACGTCTCCGTTCTCGTGTAGCCTACATATTGCGTTTTTTTTTTAATTTGCTTACCGGGCTAAAGGTTAGCATGTTTAAAATACGTAAGTCGTTTTGTTCATCAAATTTAAGTAGATAACTCATCAGTTGTTTGCATCAGAGCGATAATTTTTGAGATAGTTATTAAAACTGTTTAAAAGTTGTCAAACGTTGTTTCTCGTTGTATATCCTTTAATTCTAGAGTTAAATTGATAAATAACGTGTACGAATTTGTTTAACGCATTTGTTTTGGTTACTCGACGTCTCCGTTCTCGTGTAGCCTACATATTGCGTTTTTTTTTTAATTTGCTTACCGGGCTAAAGGTTAGCATGTTTAAAATACGTAAGTCGTTTTGTTCATCATATTTAAGTAGATAACTCATCAGTTGTTTGCATCAGAGCGACAATTTTTGAGATAGTTATTAAAACTGTTTAAAGGTTGTCAAACGTTGTTTCTCGTTGTATATCCTTTAATTCTAGAGTTAAATTGATAAATAACGTGTACGAATTTGTTTAACGCATTTGTTTTGGTTACTCGACGTCTCCGTTCTCGTGTAGCCTACATATTGCGTTTTTTTTTTAATTTGCTTACCGGGTTAAAGGTTAGCATGTTTAAAATACGTAAGTCGTTTTGTTCATCATATTTAAGTAGATAACTCATCAGTTGTTTGCATCAGAGCGACAATTTTTGAGATAGTTATTAAAATTGTTTAAAGGTTGTCAAACGTTGTTTCTCGTTGTATATCCTTTAATTCTAGAGTTAAATTGATAAATAACGTGTACGAATTTGTTTAACGCATTTGTTTTGGTTACTCGACGTCTCCGTTCTCGTGTAGCCTACATATTGCGTTTTTTTTTTAATTTGCTTACCGGGCTAAAGGTTAGCATGTTTAAAATACGTAAGTCGTTTTGTTCATCAAATTTAAGTAGATAACTCATCAGTTGTTTGCATCAGAGCGATAATTTTTGAGATAGTTATTAAAATTGTTTAAAGGTTGTCAAACGTTGTTTCTCGTTGTATATCCTTTAATTCTAGAGTTAAATTGATAAATAACGTGTACGAATTTGTTTAACGCATTTGTTTTGGTTACTCGACGTCTCCGTTCTCGTGTAGCCTACATATTGCGTTTTTTTTTTAATTTGCTTACCGGGCTAAAGGTTAGCATGTTTAAAATACGTAAGTCGTTTTGTTCATCAAATTTAAGTAGATAACTCATCAGTTGTTTGCATCAGAGCGATAATTTTTGAGATAGTTATTAAAACTGTTTAAAGGTTGTCAAACGTTGTTTCTCGTTGTATATCCTTTAATTCTAGAGTTAAATTGATAAATAACGTGTACGAATTTGTTTAACGCATTTGTTTTGGTTACTCGACGTCTCCGTTCTCGTGTAGCCCACATATTGCGTTTTTTTTTTTTAATTTGCTTACCGGGCTAAAGGTTAGCATGTTTAAAATACGTAAGTCGTTTTGTTCATCATATTTAAGTAGATAACTCATCAGTTGTTTGTATCAGAGCGATAATTTTTGAGATAGTTATTAAAACTGTTTAAAGGTTGTCAAACGTTGTTTCTCGTTGTATATCCTTTAATTCTAGAGTTAAATTGATAAATAACGTGTACGAATTTGTTTAACGCATTTGTTTTGGTTACTCGACGTCTCCGTTCTCGTGTAGCCTACATATTGCGTTTTTTTTTTAATTTGCTTACCGGGCTAAAGGTTAGCATGTTTAAAATACGTAAGTCGTTTTGTTCATCAAATTTAAGTAGATAACTCATCAGTTGTTTGCATCAGAGCGATAATTTTTGAGATAGTTATTAAAACTGTTTAAAGGTTGTCAAACGTTGTTTCTCGTTGTATATCCTTTAATTCTAGAGTTAAATTGATAAATAACGTGTACGAATTTGTTTAACGCATTTGTTTTGGTTACTCGACGTCTCCGTTCTCGTGTAGCCTACATATTGCGTTTTTTTTTTAATTTGCTTACCGGGCTAAAGGTTAGCATGTTTAAAATACGTAAGTCGTTTTGTTCATCATATTTAAGTAGATAACTCATCAGTTGTTTGCATCAGAGCGATAATTTTTGAGATAGTTATTAAAACTTTTTAAAGGTTGTCAAACGTTGTTTCTCGTTGTATATCCTTTAATTCTAGAGTTAAATTGATAAATAACGTGTACGAATTTGTTTAACGTATTTGTTTTGGTTACTCGACGTCTCCGTTCTCGTGTAGCCTACATATTGCGTTTTTTTTTTAATTTGCTTACCGGGCTAAAGGTTAGCATGTTTAAAATACGTAAGTCGTTTTGTTCATCAAATTTAAGTAGATAACTCATCAGTTGTTTGCATCAGAGCGACAATTTTTGAGATAGTTATTAAAACTGTTTAAAGGTTGTCAAACGTTGTTTCTCGTTGTATATATTTTAATTCTAGAGTTAAATTGATAAATAACGTGTACGAATTTGTTTAACGCATTTGTTTTGGTTACTCGACGTCTCCGTTCTCGTGTAGCCTACATATTGCGTTTTTTTTTTAATTTGCTTACCGGGCTAAAGGTTACCATGTTTAAAATACGTAAGTCGTTTTGTTCATCATATTTAAGTAGATAACTCATCAGTTGTTTGCATCAGAGCGATAATTTTTGAGATAGTTATTAAAACTGTTTAAAGGTTGTCAAACGTTGTTTCTCGTTGTATATCCTTTAATCCTAGAGTTAAATTGATAAATAACGTGTACGAATTTGTTTAACGTATTTGTTTTGGTTACTCGACGTCTCCGTTCTCGTGTAGCCTACATATTGCGTTTTTTTTTTAATTTGCTTACCGGGCTAAAGGTTAGCATGTTTAAAATACGTAAGTCGTTTTGTTAATCAAATTTAAGTAGATAACTTATCAGTTGTTTGCATCAGAGCGATAATTTTTGAGATAGTTATTAAAACTGTTTAAAGGTTGTCAAACGTTGTTTCTCGTTGTATATCCTTTAATCCTAGAGTTAAATTGATAAATAACGTGTACGAATTTGTTTAACGTATTTGTTTTGGTTACTCGACGTCTCCGTTCTCGTGTAGCCTACATATTGCGTTTTTTTTTTAATTTGCTTACCTGGCTAAAGGTTAGCATGTTTAAAATACGTAAGTCGTTTTGTTCATCAAATTTAAGTAGATAACTCATCAGTTGTTTGCATCAGAGCGATAATTTTTGAGATAGTTATTAAAACTGTTTAAAAGTTGTCAAACGTTGTTTCTCGTTGTATATACTTTAATTCTAGAGTTAAATTGATAAATAACGTGTACGAATTTGTTTAACGCATTTGTTTTGGTTACTCGACGTATCCGTTCTCGTGTAGCCTACATATTGCGTTTTTTTTTTAATTTGCTTACCTGGCTAAAGGTTAGCATGTTTAAAATACGTAAGTCGTTTTGTTCATCATATTTAAGTAGATAACTCATCAGTTGTTTGCATCAGAGCGATAATTTTTGAGATAGTTATTAAAACTGTTTAAATGTTGTCAAACGTTGTTTCTCGTTGTATATCCTTTAATTCTAGAGTTAAATTGATAAATAACGTGTACGAATTTGTTTAACGCATTTGTTTTGGTTACTCGACGTCTCCGTTCTCGTGTAGCCTACATATTGCGTTTTTTTTTTAATTTGCTTACCTGGCTAAAGGTTAGCATGTTTAAAATACGTAAGTCGTTTTGTTCATCATATTTAAGTAGATAACTCATCAGTTGTTTGCATCAGAGCGACAATTTTTGAGATAGTTATTAAAATTGTTTAAAGGTTGTCAAACGTTGTTTCTCGTTGTATATCCTTTAATTCTAGAGTTAAATTGATAAATAACGTGTACGAATTTGTTTAACGCATTTGTTTTGGTTACTCGACGTCTCCGTTCTCGTGTAGCCTACATATTGCGTTTTTTTTTTAATTTGCTTACCGGGCTAAAGGTTAGCATGTTTAAAATACGTAAGTCGTTTTGTTCATCATATTTAAGTAGATAACTCATCAGTTGTTTGCATCAGAGCGATAATTTTTGAGATAGTTATTAAAACTTTTTAAAGGTTGTCAAACGTTGTTTCTCGTTGTATATCCTTTAATTCTAGAGTTAAATTGATAAATAACGTGTACGAATTTGTTTAACGTATTTGTTTTGGTTACTCGACGTCTCCGTTCTCGTGTAGCCTACATATTGCGTTTTTTTTTTAATTTGCTTACCGGGCTAAAGGTTAGCATGTTTAAAATACGTAAGTCGTTTTGTTCATCAAATTTAAGTAGATAACTCATCAGTTGTTTGCATCAGAGCGACAATTTTTGAGATAGTTATTAAAACTGTTTAAAGGTTGTCAAACGTTGTTTCTCGTTGTATATATTTTAATTCTAGAGTTAAATTGATAAATAACGTGTACGAATTTGTTTAACGCATTTGTTTTGGTTACTCGACGTCTCCGTTCTCGTGTAGCCCACATATTGCGTTTTTTTTTTAATTTGCTTACCGGGCTAAAGGTTAGCATGTTTAAAATACGTAAGTCGTTTTGTTCATCATATTTAAGTAGATAACTCATCAGTTGTTTGTATCAGAGCGATAATTTTTGAGATAGTTATTAAAACTGTTTAAAGGTTGTCAAACGTTGTTTCTCGTTGTATATCCTTTAATTCTAGAGTTAAATTGATAAATAACGTGTACGAATTTGTTTAACGCATTTGTTTTGGTTACTCGACGTCTCCGTTCTCGTGTAGCCTACATATTGCGTTTTTTTTTTAATTTGCTTACCGGGCTAAAGGTTAGCATGTTTAAAATACGTAAGTCGTTTTGTTCATCAAATTTAAGTAGATAACTCATCAGTTGTTTGCATCAGAGCGATAATTTTTGAGATAGTTATTAAAACTGTTTAAAAGTTGTCAAACGTTGTTTCTCGTTGTATATACTTTAATTCTAGAGTTAAATTGATAAATAACGTGTACGAATTTGTTTAACGCATTTGTTTTGGTTACTCGACGTCTCCGTTCTCGTGTAGCCTACATATTGCGTTTTTTTTTAATTTGCTTACCTGGCTAAAGGTTAGCATGTTTAAAATACGTAAGTCGTTTTGTTCATCATATTTAAGTAGATAACTCATCAGTTGTTTGCATCAGAGCGATAATTTTTGAGATAGTTATTAAAACTGTTTAAATGTTGTCAAACGTTGTTTCTCGTTGTATATCCTTTAATTCTAGAGTTAAATTGATAAATAACGTGTACGAATTTGTTTAACGCATTTGTTTTGGTTACTCGACGTCTCCGTTCTCGTGTAGCCTACATATTGCGTTTTTTTTTTAATTTGCTTACCTGGCTAAAGGTTAGCATGTTTAAAATACGTAAGTCGTTTTGTTCATCATATTTAAGTAGATAACTCATCAGTTGTTTGCATCAGAGCGACAATTTTTGAGATAGTTATTAAAATTGTTTAAAGGTTGTCAAACGTTGTTTCTCGTTGTATATCCTTTAATTCTAGAGTTAAATTGATAAATAACGTGTACGAATTTGTTTAACGCATTTGTTTTGGTTACTCGACGTCTCCGTTCTCGTGTAGCCTAGATATTGCGTTTTTTTTTAAATTTGCTTACCGGGCTAAAGGTTAGCATGTTTAAAATACGTAAGTCGTTTTGTTCATCAAATTTAAGTAGATAACTCATCAGTTGTTTGCATCAGAGCGACAATTTTTGAGATAGTTATTAAAATTGTTTAAAGGTTGTCAAACGTTGTTTCTCGTTGTATATCCTTTAATTCTAGAGTTAAATTGATAAATAACGTGTACGAATTTGTTTAACGCATTTGTTTTGGTTACTCGACGTCTCCGTTCTCGTGTAGCCCACATATTGCGTTTTTTTTTTAATTTGCTTACCGGGCTAAAGGTTAGCATGTTTAAAATACGTAAGTCGTTTTGTTCATCATATTTAAGTAGATAACTCATCAGTTGTTTGTATCAGAGCGATAATTTTTGAGATAGTTATTAAAACTGTTTAAAGGTTGTCAAACGTTGTTTCTCGTTGTATATCCTTTAATTCTAGAGTTAAATTGATAAATAACGTGTACGAATTTGTTTAACGCATTTGTTTTGGTTACTCGACGTCTCCGTTCTCGTGTAGCCTACATATTGCGTTTTTTTTTTAATTTGCTTACCGGGCTAAAGGTTAGCATGTTTAAAATACGTAAGTCGTTTTGTTCATCAAATTTAAGTAGATAACTCATCAGTTGTTTGCATCAGAGCGATAATTTTTGAGATAGTTATTAAAACTGTTTAAAGGTTGTCAAACGTTGTTTCTCGTTGTATATCCTTTAATCCTAGAGTTAAATTGATAAATAACGTGTACGAATTTGTTTAACGTATTTTTTTTGGTTACTCGACGTCTCCGTTCTCGTGTAGCCTACATATTGCGTTTTTTTTTTAATTTGCTTACCGGGCTAAAGGTTAGCATGTTTAAAATACGTAAGTCGTTTTGTTAATCAAATTTAAGTAGATAACTTATCAGTTGTTTGCATCAGAGCGATAATTTTTGAGATAGTTATTAAAACTGTTTAAAGGTTGTCAAACGTTGTTTCTCGTTGTATATCCTTTAATCCTAGAGTTAAATTGATAAATAACGTGTACGAATTTGTTTAACGTATTTGTTTTGGTTACTCGACGTCTCCGTTCTCGTGTAGCCTACATATTGCGTTTTTTTTTTAATTTGCTTACCGGGCTAAAGGTTACCATGTTTAAAATACGTAAGTCGTTTTGTTCATCATATTTAAGTAGATAACTCATCAGTTGTTTGTATCAGAGCGATAATTTTTGAGATAGTTATTAAAACTGTTTAAAGGTTGTCAAACGTTGTTTCTCGTTGTATATCCTTTAATTCTAGAGTTAAATTGATAAATAACGTGTACGAATTTGTTTAACGCATTTGTTTTGGTTACTCGACGTCTCCGTTCTCGTGTAGCCCACATATTGCGTTTTTTTTTTAATTTGCTTACCGGGCTAAAGGTTAGCATGTTTAAAATACGTAAGTCGTTTTGTTCATCATATTTAAGTAGATAACTCATCAGTTGTTTGTATCAGAGCGATAATTTTTGAGATAGTTATTAAAACTGTTTAAGGGTTGTCAAACGTTGTTTCTCGTTGTATATCCTTTAATTCTAGAGTTAAATTGATAAATAACGTGTACGAATTTGTTTAACGCATTTGTTTTGGTTACTCGACGTCTCCGTTCTCGTGTAGCCTACATATTGCGTTTTTTTTTTAATTTGCTTACCGGGCTAAAGGTTACCATGTTTAAAATACGTAAGTCGTTTTGTTCATCATATTTAAGTAGATAACTCATCAGTTGTTTGCATCAGAGCGATAATTTTTGAGATAGTTATTAAAACTGTTTAAAGGTTGTCAAACGTTGTTTCTCGTTGTATATCCTTTAATCCTAGAGTTAAATTGATAAATAACGTGTACGAATTTGTTTAACGTATTTTTTTTGGTTACTCGACGTCTCCGTTCTCGTGTAGCCTACATATTGCGTTTTTTTTTTAATTTGCTTACCGGGCTAAAGGTTAGCATGTTTAAAATACGTAAGTCGTTTTGTTAATCAAATTTAAGTAGATAACTTATCAGTTGTTTGCATCAGAGCGATAATTTTTGAGATAGTTATTAAAACTGTTTAAAGGTTGTCAAACGTTGTTTCTCGTTGTATATCCTTTAATCCTAGAGTTAAATTGATAAATAACGTGTACGAATTTGTTTAACGTATTTGTTTTGGTTACTCGACGTCTCCGTTCTCGTGTAGCCTACATATTGCGTTTTTTTTTTAATTTGCTTACCTGGCTAAAGGTTAGCATGTTTAAAATACGTAAGTCGTTTTGTTCATCAAATTTAAGTAGATAACTCATCAGTTGTTTGCATCAGAGCGATAATTTTTGAGATAGTTATTAAAACTGTTTAAAAGTTGTCAAACGTTGTTTCTCGTTGTATATACTTTAATTCTAGAGTTAAATTGATAAATAACGTGTACGAATTTGTTTAACGCATTTGTTTTGGTTACTCGACGTCTCCGTTCTCGTGTAGCCTACATATTGCGTTTTTTTTTTAATTTGCTTACCTGGCTAAAGGTTAGCATGTTTAAAATACGTAAGTCGTTTTGTTCATCATATTTAAGTAGATAACTCATCAGTTGTTTGCATCAGAGCGATAATTTTTGAGATAGTTATTAAAACTGTTTAAATGTTGTCAAACGTTGTTTCTCGTTGTATATCCTTTAATTCTAGAGTTAAATTGATAAATAACGTGTACGAATTTGTTTAACGCATTTGTTTTGGTTACTCGACGTCTCCGTTCTCGTGTAGCCTACATATTGCGTTTTTTTTTTAATTTGCTTACCTGGCTAAAGGTTAGCATGTTTAAAATACGTAAGTCGTTTTGTTCATCATATTTAAGTAGATAACTCATCAGTTGTTTGCATCAGAGCGACAATTTTTGAGATAGTTATTAAAATTGTTTAAAGGTTGTCAAACGTTGTTTCTCGTTGTATATCCTTTAATTCTAGAGTTAAATTGATAAATAACGTGTACGAATTTGTTTAACGCATTTGTTTTGGTTACTCGACGTCTCCGTTCTCGTGTAGCCTAGATATTGCGTTTTTTTTTTAATTTGCTTACCGGGCTAAAGGTTAGCATGTTTAAAATACGTAAGTCGTTTTGTTCATCAAATTTAAGTAGATAACTCATCAGTTGTTTGCATCAGAGCGATAATTTTTGAGATAGTTATTAAAATTGTTTAAAGGTTGTCAAACGTTGTTTCTCGTTGTATATCCTTTAATTCTAGAGTTAAATTGACAAATAACGTGTACGAATTTGTTTAACGCATTTGTTTTGGTTACTCGACGTCTCCGTTCTCGTGTAGCCTACATATTGCGTTTTTTTTTTAATTTGCTTACCGGGCTAAAGGTTAGCATGTTTAAAATACGTAAGTCGTTTTGTTCATCAAATTTAAGTAGATAACTCATGAGTTGTTTGCATCAGAGCGATAATTTTTGAGATAGTTATTAAAACTGTTTAAAGGTTGTCAAACGTTGTTTCTCGTTGTATATCCTTTAATTCTAGAGTTAAATTGATAAATAACGTGTACGAATTTGTTTAACGCATTTGTTTTGGTTACTCGACGTCTCCGTTCTCGTGTAGCCCACATATTGCGTTTTTTTTTTAATTTGCTTACCGGGCTAAAGGTTAGCATGTTTAAAATACGTAAGTCGTTTTGTTCATCATATTTAAGTAGATAACTCATCAGTTGTTTGTATCAGAGCGATAATTTTTGAGATAGTTATTAAAACTGTTTAAAGGTTGTCAAACGTTGTTTCTCGTTGTATATCCTTTAATTCTAGAGTTAAATTGATAAATAACGTGTACGAATTTGTTTAACGCATTTGTTTTGGTTACTCGACGTCTCCGTTCTCGTGTAGCCTACATATTGCGTTTTTTTTTTTAATTTGCTTACCGGGCTAAAGGTTAGCATGTTTAAAATACGTAAGTCGTTTTGTTCATCAAATTTAAGTAGATAACTCATCAGTTGTTTGCATCAGAGCGATAATTTTTGAGATAGTTATTAAAACTGTTTAAAAGTTGTCAAACGTTGTTTCTCGTTGTATATACTTTAATTCTAGAGTTAAATTGATAAATAACGTGTACGAATTTGTTTAACGCATTTGTTTTGGTTACTCGACGTCTCCGTTCTCGTGTAGCCTACATATTGCGTTTTTTTTTAATTTGCTTACCTGGCTAAAGGTTAGCATGTTTAAAATACGTAAGTCGTTTTGTTCATCATATTTAAGTAGATAACTCATCAGTTGTTTGCATCAGAGCGATAATTTTTGAGATAGTTATTAAAACTGTTTAAAGGTTGTCAAACGTTGTTTCTCGTTGTATATCCTTTAATTCTAGAGTTAAATTGATAAATAACGTGTACGAATTTGTTTAACGCATTTGTTTTGGTTACTCGACGTCTCCGTTCTCGTGTAGCCTTACATATTGCGTTTTTTTTTTTAATTTGCTTACCTGGCTAAAGGTTAGCATGTTTAAAATACGTAAGTCGTTTTGTTCATCATATTTAAGTAGATAACTCATCAGTTGTTTGCATCAGAGCGATAATTTTTGAGATAGTTATTAAAATTGTTTAAAGGTTGTCAAACGTTGTTTCTCGTTGTATATCCTTTAGTTCTAGAGTTAAATTGATAAATAACGTGTACGAATTTGTTTAACGCATTTGTTTTGGTTACTCGACGTCTCCGTTCTCGTGTAGCCTACATATTGCGTTTTTTTTTTTAATTTGCTTACCGGGCTAAAGGTTAGCATGTTTAAAATACGTAAGTCGTTTTGTTCTTCAAATTTAAGTAGATAACTCATCAGTTGTTTGCATCAGAGCGATAATTTTTGAGATAGTTATTAAAATTGTTTAAAGGTTGTCAAACGTTGTTTCTCGTTGTATATCCTTTAATTCTAGAGTTAAATTGATAAATAACGTGTACGAATTTGTTTAACGCATTTGTTTTGGTTACTCGACGTCTCCGTTCTCGTGTAGCCTACATATTGCGTTTTTTTTTTAATTTGCTTACCGGGCTAAAGGTTAGCATGTTTAAAATACGTAAGTCGTTTTGTTCATCAAATTTAAGTAGATAACTCATCAGTTGTTAGCATCAGAGCGATAATTTTTGAGATAGTTATTAAAACTGTTTTAAAGGTTGTCAAACGTTGTTTCTCGTTGTATATCCTTTAATTCTAGAGTTAAATTGATAAATAACGTGTACGAATTTGTTTTAACGCATTTGTTTTGGTTACTCGACGTCTCCGTTCTCGTGTAGCCCACATATTGCGTTTTTTTTTTTAATTTGCTAACCGGGCTAAAGGTTAGCATGTTTAAAATACGTAAGTCGTTTTTGTTCATCATATTTAAGTAGATAACTCATCAGTTGTTTGTATCAGAGCGATAATTTTTGAGATAGTTATTAAAACTGTTTAAAGGTTGTCAAACGTTGTTTCTCGTTGTATATCCTTTAATTCTAGAGTTAAATTGATAAATAACGTGTACGAATTTGTTTAACGCATTTGTTTTGGTTACTCGACGTCTCCGTTCTCGTGTAGCCCTACATATTGCGTTTTTTTTTTAATTTGCTTACCGGGCTAAAGGTTAGCATGTTTAAAATACGTAAGTCGTTTTGTTCATCAAATTTAAGTAGATAACTCATCAGTTGTTTGCATCAGAGCGATAATTTTTGAGATAGTTATTAAAACTGTTTAAAAGTTGTCAAACGTTGTTTCTCGTTGTATATACTTTAATTCTAGAGTTAAATTGATAAATAACGTGTACGAATTTGTTTAACGCATTTGTTTTGGTTACTCGACGTCTCCGTTCTCGTGTAGCCTACATATTGCGTTTTTTTTTTTAATTTGCTTACCTGGCTAAAGGTTAGCATGTTTAAAATACGTAAGTCGTTTTGTTCATCATATTTAAGTAGATAACTCATCAGTTGTTTGCATCAGAGCGATAATTTTTGAGATAGTTATTAAAACTGTTTAAAGGTTGTCAAACGTTGTTTCTCGTTGTATATCCTTTAATTCTAGAGTTAAATTGATAAATAACGTGTACGAATTTGTTTAACGCATTTGTTTTGGTTACTCGACGTCTCCCGTTCTCGTGTAGCCTACATATTGCGTTTTTTTTTTAATTTGCTTACCTGGCTAAAGGTTAGCATGTTTAAAATACGTAAGTCGTTTTGTTCATCATATTTAAGTAGATAACTCATCAGTTGTTTGCATCAGAGAGACAATTTTTGAGATAGTTATTAAAATTGTTTAAAGGTTGTCAAACGTTGTTTCTCGTTGTATATCCTTTAATTCTAGAGTTAAATTGATAAATAACGTGTACGAATTTGTTTAACGCATTTGTTTTGGTTACTCGACGTCTCCGTTCTCGTGTAGCCTACATATTGTGTTTTTTTTTTAATTTTGCTTACCGGGCTAAAGGTTAGCATGTTTAAAATACGTAAGTCGTTTTGTTCATCAAATTTAAGTAGATAACTCATCAGTTGTTTGCATCAGAGCGATAATTTTTGAGATAGTTATTAAAATTGTTTAAAGGTTGTCAAACGTTGTTTTCTCGTTGTATATCCTTTAATTCTAGAGTTAAATTGATAAATAACGTGTACGAATTTGTTTAACGCATTTGTTTTGGTTACTCGACGTCTCCGTTCTCGTGTAGCCTACATATTGCGTTTTTTTTTTTAATTTGCTTACCGGGCTAAAGGTTAGCATGTTTAAAATACGTAAGTCGTTTTGTTCATCAAATTTAAGTAGATAACTCATCAGTTGTTTGCATCAGAGCGATAATTTTTGAGATAGTTATTAAAACTGTTTAAAGGTTGTCAAACGTTGTTTCTCGTTGTATATCCTTTAATTCTAGAGTTAAATTGATAAATAACGTGTACGAATTTGTTTAACGCATTTGTTTTGGTTACTCGACGTCTCCGTTCTCGTGTAGCCCACATATTGCGTTTTTTTTTTTTAATTTGCTTACCGGGCTAAAGGTTAGCATGTTTAAAATACGTAAGTCGTTTTGTTCATCATATTTAAGTAGATAACTCATCAGTTGTTTGTATCAGAGCGATAATTTTTGAGATAGTTATTAAAAACTGTTTAAAGGTTGTCAAACGTTGTTTCTCGTTGTATATCCTTTAATTCTAGAGTTAAATTGATAAATAACGTGTACGAATTTGTTTAACGCATTTGTTTTGGTTACTCGACGTCTCCGTTCTCGTGTAGCCTACATATTGCGTTTTTTTTTAATTTGCTTACCGGGCTAAAGGTTAGCATGTTTAAAATACGTAAGTCGTTTTGTTCATCAAATTTAAGTAGATAACTCATCAGTTGTTTGCATCAGAGCGATAATTTTTGAGATAGTTATTAAAACTGTTTAAAAGTTGTCAAACGTTGTTTCTCGTTGTATATACTTTAATTCTAGAGTTAAATTGATAAATAACGTGTACGAATTTGTTTAACGCATTTGTTTTTGGTTACTCGACGTCCTCCGTTCTCGTGTAGCCTACATATTGCGTTTTTTTTTTAATTTGCTTACCTGGCTAAAGGTTAGCATGTTTAAAATACGTAAGTCGTTTTGTTCATCATATTTAAGTAGATAACTCATCAGTTGTTTGCATCAGAGCGATAATTTTTGAGATAGTTATTAAAACTGTTTAAAGGTTGTCAAACGTTGTTTCTCGTTGTATATCCTTTAATTCTAGAGTTAAATTGATAAATAACGTGTACGAATTTGTTTAACGCATTTGTTTTGGTTACTCGACGTCTCCGTTCTCGTGTAGCCTACATATTGCGTTTTTTTTTTAATTTGCTTACCTGGCTAAAGGTTAGCATGTTTAAAATACGTAAGTCGTTTTGTTCATCATATTTAAGTAGATAACTCATCAGTTGTTTGCATCAGAGCGACAATTTTTGAGATAGTTATTAAAAATTTTTAAAGGTTGTCAAACGTTGTTTCTCGTTGTATATCCTTTAATTCTAGAGTTAAATTGATAAATAACGTGTACGAATTTGTTTAACGCATTTGTTTTGTTTACTCGACGTCTCCGTTCTCGTGTAGCCTACATATTGCGTTTTTTTTTTAATTTGCTTACCGGGCTAAAGGTTAGCATGTTTAAAATACGTAAGTCGTTTTGTTCATCAAATTTAAGTAGATAACTCATCAGTTGTTTGCATCAGAGCGATAATTTTTGAGATAGTTATTAAAATTGTTTAAAGGTTGTCAAACGTTGTTTCTCGTTGTATATCCTTTAATTCTAGAGTTAAATTGATAAATAACGTGTACGAATTTGTTTAACGCATTTTGGTTTTGGTTACTCGACGTCTCCGTTCTCGTGTAGCCTACATATTGCGTTTTTTTTTTAATTTGCTTACCGGGCTAAAGGTTAGCATGTTTAAAATACGTAAGTCGTTTTGTTCAACAAATTTGAGTAGATAACTCAGCAGTTGTTTGCATCAGAGCGACAATTTTTGAGATAGTTATTAAAATTGTTTAAAGGTTGTCAAACGTTGTTTCTCGTTGTATATCCTTTAATTCTAGAGTTAAATTGATAAATAACGTGTACGAATTTGTTTAACGCATTTGTTTTGGTTACTCGACGTCTCCGTTCTCGTGTAGCCTACATATTGCGTTTTTTTTTTTTAATTTGCTTACCTGGCTAAAGGTTAGCATGTTTAAAATACGTAAGTCGTTTTGTTCATCATATTTAAGTAGATAACTCATCAGTTGTTTGCATCAGAGCGATAATTTTTGAGATAGTTATTAAAACTGTTTAAAGGTTGTCAAACGTTGTTTCTCGTTGTATATCCTTTAATTCTAGAGTTAAATTGATAAATAACGTGTACGAATTTGTTTAACGCATTTGTTTTGGTTACTCGACGTCTCCGTTCTCGTGTAGCCTACATATTGCGTTTTTTTTTTTATTTGCTTACCTGGCTAAAGGTTAGCATGTTTAAAATACGTAAGTCGTTTTGTTCATCATATTTAAGTAGATAACTCATCAGTTGTTTGCATCAGAGCGATAATTTTTGAGATAGTTATTAAAACTGTTTAAAGGTTGTCAAACGTTGTTTCTCGTTGTATATCCTTTAATTCTAGAGTTAAATTGATAAATAACGTGTACGAATTTGTTTAACGCATTTGTTTTGGTTACTCGACGTCTCCGTTCTCGTGTAGCCTACATATTGCGTTTTTTTTTTTAATTTGCTTACCGGGCTAAAGGTTAGCATGTTTAAAATACGTAAGTCGTTTTGTTCATCAAATTTAAGTAGATAACTCATCAGTTGTTTGCATCAGAGCGATAATTTTTGAGATAGTTATTAAAACTGTTTAAAGGTTGTCAAACGTTGTTTCTCGTTGTATATCCTTTAATTCTAGAGTTAAATTGATAAATAACGTGTACGAATTTGTTTAACGCATTTGTTTTGGTTACTCGACGTCTCCGTTCTCGTGTAGCCTACATATTGCGTTTTTTTTTTAATTTGCTTACCGGGCTAAAGGTTAGCATGTTTAAAATACGTAAGTCGTTTTGTTCATCAAATTTAAGTAGATAAACTCATCAGTTGTTTGCATCAGAGCGATAATTTTTGAGATAGTTATTAAAACTGTTTAAAAGTTGTCAAACGTTGTTTCTCGTTGTATATCCTTTAATTCTAGAGTTAAATTGATAAATAACGTGTACGAATTTGTTTAACGCATTTGTTTTGGTTACTCGACGTCTCCGTTCTCGTGTAGCCTACATATTGCGTTTTTTTTTTTAATTTGCTTACCTGGCTAAAGGTTAGCATGTTTAAAATACGTAAGTCGTTTTGTTCATCATATTTTAAGTAGATAACTCATCAGTTGTTTGCATCAGAGCGATAATTTTTGAGATAGTTATTAAAACTGTTTTAAAGGTTGTCAAACGTTGTTTCTCGTTGTATATCCTTTAATTCTAGAGTTAAATTGATAAATAACGTGTACGAATTTGTTTAACGCATTTGTTTTGGTTACTCGACGTCTCCGTTCTCGTGTAGCCTACATATTGCGTTTTTTTTTTAATTTGCTTACCTGGCTAAAGGTTAGCATGTTTAAAATACGTAAGTCGTTTTGTTCATCATATTTAAGTAGATAACTCATCAGTTGTTTGCATCAGAGCGATAATTTTTGAGATAGTTATTAAAACGGTTTAAAGGTTGTCAAACGTTGTTTCTCGTTGTATATCCTTTAATTCTAGAGTTAAATTGATAAATAACGTGTACGAATTTGTTTAACGCATTTGTTTTGGTTACTCGACGTCTCCGTTCTCGTGTAGCCTACATATTGCGTTTTTTTTTTTAATTTGCTTACCTGGCTAAAGGTTAGCATGTTTAAAATACGTAAGTCGTTTTGTTCATCAAATTTAAGTAGATAACTCATCAGTTGTTTGCATCAGAGCGATAATTTTTGAGATAGTTATTAAAACTGTTTAAAGGTTGTCAAACGTTGTTTCTCGTTGTATATCCTTTAATTCTAGAGTTAAATTGATAAATAACGTGTACGAATTTGTTTAACGCATTTGTTTTGGTTACTCGACGTCTCCGTTCTCGTGTAGCCTACATATTGCGTTTTTTTTTTTAATTTGCTTACCTGGCTAAAGGTTAGCATGTTTAAAATACGTAAGTCGTTTTGTTCATCATATTTAAGTAGATAACTCATCAGTTGTTTGCATCAGAGCGATAATTTTTGAGATAGTTATTAAAACTGTTTTAAAGGTTGTCAAACGTTGTTTCTCGTTGTATATCCTTTAATTCTAGAGTTAAATTGATAAATAACGTGTACGAATTTGTTTAACGCATTTGTTTTGGTTACTCGACGTCTCCGTTCTCGTGTAGCCTACATATTGCGTTTTTTTTTTTAATTTGCTTACCGGGCTAAAGGTTAGCATGTTTAAAATACGTAAGTCGTTTTGTTCATCAAATTTAATAAGATAACTCATCAGTTGTTTGCATCAGAGCGACAATTTTTGAGATAGTTATTAAAACTGTTTAAAGGTTGTCAAACGTTGTTTTCTCGTTGTATATCCTTTAATTCTAGAGTTAAATTGATAAATAACGTGTACGAATTTGTTTAACGCATTTGTTTTGGTTACTCGACGTCTCCGTTCTCGTGTAGCCTACATATTGCGTTTTTTTTTTAATTTGCTTACCTGGCTAAAGGTTAGCATGTTTAAAATACGTAAGTCGTTTTGTTCATCAAATTTAAGTAGATAACTCATCAGTTGTTTGCATCAGAGCGATAATTTTTTGAGATAGTTATTAAAACTGTTTAAAGGTTGTCAAACGTTGTATATCCTTTAATTCTAGAGTTAAATTGATAAATAACGTGTACGAATTTGTTTAACGCATTTGTTTTGGTTACTCGACGTCTCCGTTCTCGTGTAGGCCTACATATTGCGTTTTTTTTTTAATTTGCTTACCTGGCTAAAGGTTAGCATGTTTAAAATACGTAAGTCGTTTTGTTCATCATATTTAAGTAGATAACTCATCAGTTGTTTGCATCAGAGCGATAATTTTTGAGATAGTTATTAAAACTGTTTAAAGGTTGTCAAACGTTGTTTCTCGTTGTATATCCTTTAATTCTAGAGTTAAATTGATAAATAACGTGTACGAATTTGTTTAACGCATTTGTTTTGGTTACTCGACGTCTCCGTTCTCGTGTAGCCTACATATTGCGTTTTTTTTTTTAATTTGCTTACCTGGCTAAAGGTTAGCATGTTTAAAATACGTAAGTCGTTTTGTTCATCATATTTAAGTAGATAACTCATCAGTTGTTTGCATCAGAGCGATAATTTTTGAGATAGTTATTAAAACTGTTTAAAGGTTGTCAAACGTTGTTTCTCGTTGTATATCCTTTAATTCTAGAGTTAAATTGATAAATAACGTGTACGAATTTGTTTAACGCATTTGTTTTGGTTACTCGACGTCTCCGTTCTCGTGTAGCCTACATATTGCGTTTTTTTTTTTTAAATTTGCTTACCTGGCTAAAGGTTAGCATGTTTAAAATACGTAAGTCGTTTTGTTCATCATATTTAAGTAGATAACTCATCAGTTGTTTGCATCAGAGCGATAATTTTTGAGATAGTTATTAAAACGGTTTAAAGGTTGTCAAACGTTGTTTCTCGTTGTATATCCTTTAATTCTAGAGTTAAATTGATAAATAACGTGTACGAATTTGTTTAACGCATTTGTTTTGGTTACTCGACGTCTCCGTTCTCGTGTAGCCTACATATTGCGTTTTTTTTTTTATTTTGCTTACCGGGCTAAAGGTTAGCATGTTTAAAATACGTAAGTCGTTTGTTCATCAAATTTAATAAGATAACTCATCAGTTTAGTTATTAAAACTGTTTAAAGGTTGTCAAACGTTGTTTCTCGTTGTATATCCTTTAATTCTAGAGTTAAATTGATAAATAACGTGTACGAATTTGTTTAACGCATTTGTTTTGGTTACTCGACGTCTCCGTTCTCGTGTAGCCTACATATTGCGTTTTTTTTTTAATTTGCTTACCTGGCTAAAGGTTAGCATGTTTAAAATACGTAAGTCGTTTTGTTCATCAAATTTAAGTAGATAACTCATCAGTTGTTTGCATCAGAGCGATAATTTTTGAGATAGTTATTAAAACTGTTTAAAGGTTGTCAAACGTTGTTTCTCGTTGTATATCCTTTAATTCTAGAGTTAAATTGATAAATAACGTGTACGAATTTGTTTAACGCATTTGTTTTGGTTACTCGACGTCTCCGTTCTCGTGTAGCCTACATATTGCGTTTTTTTTTAATTTGCTTACCGGGCTAAAGGTTAGCATGTTTAAAATACGTAAGTCGTTTTGTTCAACAAATTTGAGTAGATAACTCAGCAGTTGTTTGCATCAGAGCGACAATTTTTGAGATAGTTATTAAAATTGTTTAAAGGTTGTCAAACGTTGTTTCTCGTTGTATATCCTTTAATTCTAGAGTTAAATTGATAAATAACGTGTACGGATTTGTTTAACGCATTTGTTTTGGTTACTCGACGTCTCCGTTCTCGTGTAGCCTACATATTGCGTTTTTTTTTTAATTTGCTTACCTGGCTAAAGGTTAGCATGTTTAAAATACGTAAGTCGTTTTGTGCATCATATTTAAGTAGATAACTCATCAGTTGTTTGCATCAGAGCGATAATTTTTGAGATAGTTATTAAAACTGTTTAAAGGTTGTCAAACGTTGTTTCTCGTTGTATATCCTTTAATTCTAGAGTTAAATTGATAAATAACGTGTACGAATTTGTTTAACGCATTTGTTTTGGTTACTCGACGTCTCCGTTCTCGTGTAGCCTACATATTGCGTTTTTTTTTTTAATTTGCTTACCGGGCTAAAGGTTAGCATGTTTAAAATACGTAAGTCGTTTTGTTCATCAAATTTAAGTAGATAACTCATCAGTTGTTTGCATCAGAGCGACAATTTTTGAGATAGTTATTAAAACTGTTTAAAGGTTGTCAAACGTTGTTTCTCGTTGTATATCCTTTAATTCTAGAGTTAAATTGATAAATAACGTGTACGAATTTGTTTAACGCATTTGTTTTGGTTACTCGACGTCTCCGTTCTCGTGTAGCCTACATATTGCGTTTTTTTTTTAACTTGCTTACCGGGCTAAAGGTTAGCATGTTTAAAATACGTAAGTCGTTTTGTTCAACAAATTTGAGTAGATAACTCAGCAGTTGTTTGCATCAGAGCGACAATTTTTGAGATAGTTATTAAAATTGTTTAAAGGTTGTCAAACGTTGTTTCTCGTTGTATATCCTTTAATTCTAGAGTTAAATTGATAAATAACGTGTACGAATTTGTTTAACGCATTTGTTTTGGTTACTCGACGTCTCCGTTCTCGTGTAGCCTACATATTGCGTTTTTTTTTAATTTGCTTACCGGGCTAAAGGTTAGCATGTTTAAAATACGTAAGTCGTTTTGTTCAACAAATTTGAGTAGATAACTCAGCAGTTGTTTGCATCAGAGCGACAATTTTTGAGATAGTTATTAAAATTGTTTAAAGGTTGTCAAACGTTGTTTCTCGTTGTATATCCTTTAATTCTAGAGTTAAATTGATAAATAACGTGTACGGATTTGTTTAACGCATTTGTTTTGGTTACTCGACGTCTCCGTTCTCGTGTAGCCTACATATTGCGTTTTTTTTTAATTTGCTTACCGGGCTAAAGGTTAGCATGTTTAAAATACGTAAGTCGTTTTGTTCAACAAATTTGAGTAGATAACTCAGCAGTTGTTTGCATCAGAGCGACAATTTTTGAGATAGTTATTAAAATTGTTTAAAGGTTGTCAAACGTTGTTTCTCGTTGTATATCCTTTAATTCTAGAGTTAAATTGATAAATAACGTGTACGGATTTGTTTTAACGCATTTGTTTTGGTTACTCGACGTCTCCGTTGTCGTGTAGCCTACATATTGCGTTTTTTTTTTAATTTGCTTACCTGGCTAAAGGTTAGCATGTTTAAAATACGTAAGTCGTTTTGTTCATCATATTTAAGTAGATAACTCATCAGTTGTTTGCATCAGAGCGATAATTTTTGAGATAGTTATTAAAACTTTTTAAAGGTTGTCAAACGTTGTTTCTCGTTGTATATCCTTTAATTCTAGAGTTAAATTGATAAATAACGTGTACGAATTTGTTTAACGCATTTGTTTTGGTTACTCGACGTCTCCGTTCTCGTGTAGCCTACATATTGCTTTTTTTTTTTAATTTGCTTACCGGGCTAAAGGTTAGCATGTTTAAAATACGTAAGTCGTTTTGTTCATCATATTTAAGTAGATAACTCATCAGTTGTTTGCATCAGAGCGATAATTTTTGAGATAGTTATTAAAACTGTTTAAAGGTTGTCAAACGTTGTTTCTCGTTGTATATCCTTTAATTCTAGAGTTAAATTGATAAATAACGTGTACGAATTTGTTTAACGCATTTGGTTTGGTTACTCGACGTCTCCGTTCTCGTGTAGCCTACATATTGCGTTTTTTTTTAATTTGCTTACCGGGCTAAAGGTTAGCATGTTTAAAATACGTAAGTCGTTTTGTTCATCAAATTTAAGTAGATAACTCATCAGTTGTTTGCATCAGAGCGACAATTTTTGAGATAGTTATTAAAACTGTTTAAAGGTTGTCAAACGTTGTTTCTCGTTGTATATCCTTTAATTCTAGAGTTAAATTGATAAATAACGTGTACGAATTTGTTTAACGCATTTGTTTTGGTTACTCGACGTCTCCGTTCTCGTGTAGCCTACATATTGCGTTTTTTTTTTAATTTGCTTACCTGGCTAAAGGTTAGCATGTTTAAAATACGTAAGTCGTTTTGTTCATCATATTCAAGTAGATAACTCATCAGTTGTTTGCATCAGAGCGATAATTTTTGAGATAGTTATTAAAACTGTTTAAAGGTTGTCAAACGTTGTTTCTCGTTGTATATCCTTTAATTCTAGAGTTAAATTGATAAATAACGTGTACGAATTTGTTTAACGCATTTGTTTTGGTTACTCGACGTCTCCGTTCTCGTGTAGCCTACATATTGCGTTTTTTTTTTAATTTGCTTACCTGGCTAAAGGTTAGCATGTTTAAAATACGTAAGTCGTTTTGTTCATCATATTTAAGTAGATAACTCATCAGTTGTTTGCATCAGAGCGATAATTTTTGAGATAGTTATTAAAACTGTTTAAAGGTTGTCAAACGTTGTTTCTCGTTGTATATCCTTTAATTCTAGAGTTAAATTGATAAATAACGTGTACGAATTTGTTTAACGCATTTGTTTTGGTTACTCGACGTCTCCGTTCTCGTGTAGCCTACATATTGCGTTTTTTTTTTAATTTGCTTACCGGGCTAAAGGTTAGCATGTTTAAAATACGTAAGTCGTTTTGTTCAACAAATTTGAGTAGATAACTCAGCAGTTGTTTGCATGAGAGCGACAATTTTTGAGATAGTTATTAAAATTGTTTAAAGGTTGTCAAACGTTGTTTCTCGTTGTATATCCTTTAATTCTAGAGTTAAATTGATAAATAACGTGTACGAATTTGTTTAACGCATTTGTTTTGGTTACTCGACGTCTCCGTTCTCGTGTAGCCTACATATTGCGTTTTTTTTTTAATTTGCTTACCGGGCTAAAGGTTAGCATGTTTAAAATACGTAAGTCGTTTTGTTCATCATATTTAAGTAGATAACTCATCAGTTGTTTGCATCAGAGCGATAATTTTTGAGATAGTTATTAAAACTGTTTAAAGGTTGTCAAACGTTGTTTCTCGTTGTATATCCTTTAATTCTAGAGTTAAATTGATAAATAACGTGTACGAATTTGTTTAACGCTTTTGTTTTGGTTACTCGACGTCTCCGTTCTCGTGTAGCCTACATATTGCGTTTTTTTTTTTAATTTGCTTACCTGGCTAAAGGTTAGCATGTTTAAAATACGTAAGTCGTTTTGTTCATCATATTTAAGTAGATAACTCATCAGTTGTTTGCATCAGAGCGATAATTTTTGAGATAGTTATTAAAACTGTTTAAAGGTTGTCAAACGTTGTTTCTCGTTGTATATCCTTTAATTCTAGAGTTAAATTGATAAATAACGTGTACGAATTTGTTTAACGCATTTGTTTTGGTTACTCGACGTCTCCG
The DNA here is from genome assembly GCF_040869045.1 of Eurosta solidaginis. Lineage (NCBI taxonomy): Eukaryota > Metazoa > Arthropoda > Insecta > Diptera > Tephritidae > Eurosta > Eurosta solidaginis. The sequence goes on from NW_027136944.1 coordinate 376,542, forward strand.
TTCTCGTGTAGCCTACATATTGCGTTTTTTTTTTAATTTGCTTACCGGGCTAAAGGTTAGCATGTTTAAAATACGTAAGTCGTTTTGTTCAACAAATTTGAGTAGATAACTCAGCAGTTGTTTGCATCAGAGCGACAATTTTTGAGATAGTTATTAAAACTGTTTAAAGGTTGTCAAACGTTGTTTCTCGTTGTATATACTTTAATTCTAGAGTTAAATTGATAAATAACGTGTACGAATTTGTTTAACGCATTTGTTTTGGTTACTCGACGTCTCCGTTCTCGTGTAGCCTACATATTGCGTTTTTTTTTTTAATTTGCTTACCTGGCTAAAGGTTAGCATGTTTAAAATACGTAAGTCGTTTTGTTCATCATATTTAAGTAGATAACTCATCAGTTGTTTGCATCAGAGCGATAATTTTTGAGATAGTTATTAAAACTGTTTAAAGGTTGTCAAACGTTGTTTCTCGTTGTATATCCTTTAATTCTAGAGTTAAATTGATAAATAACGTGTACGAATTTGTTTAACGCATTTGTTTTGGTTACTCGACGTCTCCGTTCTCGTGTAGCCTACATATTGCGTTTTTTTTTTAATTTGCTTACCGGGCTAAAGGTTAGCATGTTTAAAATACGTAAGTCGTTTTGTTCATCAAATTTAAGTAGATAACTCATCAGTTGTTTGCATCAGAGCGACAATTTTTGAGATAGTTATTAAAACTGTTTAAAGGTTGTCAAACGTTGTTTCTCGTTGTATATCCTTTAATTCTAGAGTTAAATTGATAAATAACGTGTACGAATTTGTTTAACGCATTTGTTTTGGTTACTCGACGTCTCCGTTCTCGTGTAGCCTACATATTGCGTTTTTTTTTTAATTTGCTTACCGGGCTAAAGGTTAGCATGTTTAAAATACGTAAGTCGTTTTGTTCATCATATTTAAGTAGATAACTCATCAGTTGTTTGCATCAGAGCGATAATTTTTGAGATAGTTATTAAAACTGTTTAAAGGTTGTCAAACGTTGTTTCTCGTTGTATATCCTTTAATCCTAGAGTTAAATTGATAAATAACGTGTACGAATTTGTTTAACGTATTTGTTTTGGTTACTCGACGTCTCCGTTCTCGTGTAGCCTACATATTGCGTTTTTTTTTTAATTTGCTTACCGGGCTAAAGGTTAGCATGTTTAAAATACGTAAGTCGTTTTGTTCATCAAATTTAAGTAGATAACTCATCAGTTGTTTGCATCAGAGCGATAATTTTTGAGATAGTTATTAAAATTGTTTAAAGGTTGTCAAACGTTGTTTCTCGTTGTATATCCTTTAATTCTAGAGTTAAATTGATAAATAACGTGTACGAATTTGTTTAACGCATTTGTTTTGGTTACTCGACGTCTCCGTTCTCGTGTAGCCTACATATTGCGTTTTTTTTTTAATTTGCTTACCGGGCTAAAGGTTAGCATGTTTAAAATACGTAAGTCGTTTTGTTCATCAAATTTAAGTAGATAACTCATCAGTTGTTTGCATCAGAGCGATAATTTTTGAGATAGTTATTAAAATTGTTTAAAGGTTGTCAAACGTTGTTTCTCGTTGTATATCCTTTAATTCTAGAGTTAAATTGATAAATAACGTGTACGAATTTGTTTAACGCATTTGTTTTGGTTACTCGACGTCTCCGTTCTCGTGTAGCCTACATATTGCGTTTTTTTTTTAATTTGCTTACCGGGCTAAAGGTTAGCATGTTTAAAATACGTAAGTCGTTTTGTTCATCAAATTTAAGTAGATAACTCATCAGTTGTTTGCATCAGAGCGACAATTTTTGAGATAGTTATTAAAACTGTTTAAAGGTTGTCAAACGTTGTTTCTCGTTGTATATCCTTTAATTCTAGAGTTAAATTGATAAATAACGTGTACGAATTTGTTTAACGCATTTGTTTTGGTTACTCGACGTCTCCGTTCTCGTGTAGCCTACATATTGCGTTTTTTTTTTTAATTTGCTTACCGGGCTAAAGGTTAGCATGTTTAAAATACGTAAGTCGTTTTGTTCATCAAATTTAAGTAGATAACTCATCAGTTGTTTGCATCAGAGCGACAATTTTTGAGATAGTTATTAAAACTGTTTAAAGGTTGTCAAACGTTGTTTCTCGTTGTATATCCTTTAATTCTAGAGTTAAATTGATAAATAACGTGTACGAATTTGTTTAACGCATTTGTTTTGGTTACTCGACGTCTCCGTTCTCGTGTAGCCTACATATTGCGTTTTTTTTTTAATTTGCTTACCGGGCTAAAGGTTAGCATGTTTAAAATACGTAAGTCGTTTTGTTCAACAAATTTGAGTAGATAACTCAGCAGTTGTTTGCATCAGAGCGACAATTTTTGAGATAGTTATTAAAATTGTTTAAAGGTTGTCAAACGTTGTTTCTCGTTGTATATCCTTTAATTCTAGAGTTAAATTGATAAATAACGTGTACGAATTTGTTTAACGCATTTGTTTTGGTTACTCGACGTCTCCGTTCTCGTGTAGCCTACATATTGCGTTTTTTTTTTAATTTGCTTACCTGGCTAAAGGTTAGCATGTTTAAAATACGTAAGTCGTTTTGTTCATCATATTTAAGTAGATAACTCATCAGTTGTTTGCATCAGAGCGATAATTTTTGAGATAGTTATTAAAACTGTTTAAAGGTTGTCAAACGTTGTTTCTCGTTGTATATCCTTTAATTCTAGAGTTAAATTGATAAATAACGTGTACGAATTTGTTTAACGCATTTGTTTTGGTTACTCGACGTCTCCGTTCTCGTGTAGCCTACATATTGCGTTTTTTTTAAATTTGCTTACCGGGCTAAAGGTTAGCATGTTTAAAATACGTAAGTCGTTTTGTTCAACAAATTTGAGTAGATAACTCAGCAGTTGTTTGCATCAGAGCGACAATTTTTGAGATAGTTATTAAAACTGTTTAAAGGTTGTCAAACGTTGTTTCTCGTTGTATATCCTTTAATTCTAGAGTTAAATTGATAAATAACGTGTACGAATTTGTTTAACGCATTTGTTTTGGTTACTCGACGTCTCCGTTCTCGTGTAGCCTACATATTGCGTTTTTTTTTTAATTTGCTTACCTGGCTAAAGGTTAGCATGTTTAAAATACGTAAGTCGTTTTGTTCATCATATTTAAGTAGATAACTCATCAGTTGTTTGCATCAGAGCGATAATTTTTGAGATAGTTATTAAAACTGTTTAAAGGTTGTCAAACGTTGTTTCTCGTTGTATATCCTTTAATTCTAGAGTTAAATTGATAAATAACGTGTACGAATTTGTTTAACGCATTTGTTTTGGTTACTCGACGTCTCCGTTCTCGTGTAGCCTACATATTGCGTTTTTTTTTTAATTTGCTTACCTGGCTAAAGGTTAGCATGTTTAAAATACGTAAGTCGTTTTGTTCATCATATTTAAGTAGATAACTCATCAGTTGTTTGCATCAGAGCGATAATTTTTGAGATAGTTATTAAAACTGTTTAAAGGTTGTCAAACGTTGTTTCTCGTTGTATATCCTTTAATTCTAGAGTTAAATTGATAAATAACGTGTACGAATTTGTTTAACGCATTTGTTTTGGTTACTCGACGTCTCCGTTCTCGTGTAGCCTACATATTGCGTTTTTTTTTTAATTTGCTTACCTGGCTAAAGGTTAGCATGTTTAAAATACGTAAGTCGTTTTGTTCATCATATTTAAGTAGATAACTCATCAGCTGTTTGCATCAGAGCGATAATTTTTGAGATAGTTATTAAAACTGTTTAAAGGTTGTCAAACGTTGTTTCTCGTTGTATATCCTTTAATTCTAGAGTTAAATTGATAAATAACGTGTACGAATTTGTTTAACGCATTTGTTTTGGTTACTCGACGTCTCCGTTCTCGTGTAGCCTACATATTGCGTTTTTTTTTTAATTTGCTTACCGGGCTAAAGGTTAGCATGTTTAAAATACGTAAGTCGTTTTGTTCAACAAATTTGAGTAGATAACTCAGCAGTTGTTTGCATGAGAGCGACAATTTTTGAGATAGTTATTAAAATTGTTTAAAGGTTGTCAAACGTTGTTTCTCGTTGTATATCCTTTAATTCTAGAGTTAAATTGATAAATAACGTGTACGAATTTGTTTAACGCATTTGTTTTGGTTACTCGACGTCTCCGTTCTCGTGTAGCCTACATATTGCGTTTTTTTTTTAATTTGCTTACCGGGCTAAAGGTTAGCATGTTTAAAATACGTAAGTCGTTTTGTTCATCATATTTAAGTAGATAACTCATCAGTTGTTTGCATCAGAGCGATAATTTTTGAGATAGTTATTAAAACTGTTTAAAGGTTGTCAAACGTTGTTTCTCGTTGTATATCCTTTAATTCTAGAGTTAAATTGATAAATAACGTGTACGAATTTGTTTAACGCATTTGTTTTGGTTACTCGACGTCTCCGTTCTCGTGTAGCCTACATATTGCGTTTTTTTTTTAATTTGCTTACCTTGCTAAAGGTTAGCATGTTTAAAATACGTAAGTCGTTTTGTTCATCATATTTAAGTAGATAACTCATCAGTTGTTTGCATCAGAGCGATAATTTTTGAGATAGTTATTAAAACTGTTTAAAGGTTGTCAAACGTTGTTTCTCGTTGTATATCCTTTAATTCTAGAGTTAAATTGATAAATAACGTGTACGAATTTGTTTAACGCATTTGTTTTGGTTACTCGACGTCTCCGTTCTCGTGTAGCCTACATATTGCGTTTTTTTTTTTAATTTGCTTACCTGGCTAAAGGTTAGCATGTTTAAAATACGTAGGTCGTTTTGTTCATCATATTTAAGTAGATAACTCATCAGTTGTTTGCATCAGAGCGATAATTTTTGAGATAGTTATTAAAACTGTTTAAAGGTTGTCAAACGTTGTTTCTCGTTGTATATCCTTTAATTCTAGAGTTAAATTGATAAATAACGTGTACGAATTTGTTTAACGCATTTGTTTTGGTTACTCGACGTCTCCGTTCTCGTGTAGCCTACATATTGCGTTTTTTTTTTAATTTGCTTACCGGGCTAAAGGTTAGCATGTTTAAAATACGCAAGTCGTTTTGTTCATCAAATTTAAGTAGATAACTCATCAGTTGTTTGCATCAGAGCGATAATTTTTGAGATAGTTATTAAAACTGTTTAAAGGTTGTCAAACGTTGTTTCTCGTTGTATATCCTTTAATTCTAGAGTTAAATTGATAAATAACGTGTACGAATTTGTTTAACGCATTTGTTTTGGTTACTCGACGTCTCCGTTCTCGTGTAGCCTACATATTGCGTTTTTTTTTTAATTTGCTTACCTGGCTAAAGGTTAGCATGTTTAAAATACGTAGGTCGTTTTGTTCATCATATTTAAGTAGATAACTCATCAGTTGTTTGCATCAGAGCGATAATTTTTGAGATAGTTATTAAAACTGTTTAAAGGTTGTCAAACGTTGTTTCTCGTTGTATATCCTTTAATTCTAGAGTTAAATTGATAAATAACGTGTACGAATTTGTTTAACGCATTTGTTTTGGTTACTCGACGTCTCCGTTCTCGTGTAGCCTACATATTGCGTTTTTTTTTTAATTTGCTTACCGGGCTAAAGGTTAGCATGTTTAAAATACGTAAGTCGTTTTTGTTCAACAAATTTGAGTAGATAACTCAGCAGTTGTTTGCATCAGAGCGACAATTTTTGAGATAGTTATTAAAATTGTTTAAAGGTTGTCAAACGTTGTTTCTCGTTGTATATCCTTTAATTCTAGAGTTAAATTGATAAATAACGTGTACGAATTTGTTTAACGCATTTGTTTTGGTTACTCGACGTCTCCGTTCTCGTGTAGCCTACATATTGCGTTTTTTTTTTTAATTTGCTTACCGGACTAAAGGTTAGCATGTTTAAAAATACGTAAGTCGTTTTGTTCATCAAATTTAAGTAGATAACTCATCAGTTGTTTGCATCAGAGCGACAATTTTTGAGATAGTTATTAAAACTGTTTAAAGGTTGTCAAACGTTGTTTCTCGTTGTATACCCTTTAATTCTAGAGTTAAATTGATAAATAACGTGTACGAATTTGTTTAACGCATTTGTTTTGGTTACTCGACGTCTCCGTTCTCGTGTAGCCTACATATTGCGTTTTTTTTTTAATTTGCTTACCTGGCTAAAGGTTAGCATGTTTAAAATACGTAAGTCGTTTTGTTCATCAAATTTAAGTAGATAACTCATCAGTTGTTTGCATCAGAGCGATAATTTTTGAGATAGTTATTAAAACTGTTTAAAGGTTGTCAAACGTTGTTTCTCGTTGTATATCCTTTAATTCTAGAGTTAAATTGATAAATAACGTATACGAATTTGTTTAACGCATTTGTTTTGGTTACTCGACGTCTCCGTTCTCGTGTAGCCTACATATTGCGTTTTTTTTTAATTTGCTTACCGGGCTAAAGGTTAGCATGTTTAAAATACGTAAGTCGTTTTGTTCAACAAATTTGAGTAGATAACTCAGCAGTTGTTTGCATCAGAGCGACAATTTTTGAGATAGTTATTAAAATTGTTTAAAGGTTGTCAAACGTTGTTTCTCGTTGTATATCCTTTAATTCTAGAGTTAAATTGATAAATAACGTGTACGAATTTGTTTAACGCATTTGTTTTGGTTACTCGACGTCTCCGTTCTCGTGTAGCCTACATATTGCGTTTTTTTTTTTAATTTGCTTACCTGGCTAAAGGTTAGCATGTTTAAAATACGTAAGTCGTTTTGTTCATCATATTTAAGTAGATAACTCATCAGTTGTTTGCATCAGAGCGATAATTTTTGAGATAGTTATTAAAACTGTTTAAAGGTTGTCAAACGTTGTTTCTCGTTGTATATCCTTTAATTCTAGAGTTAAATTGATAAATAACGTGTACGAATTTGTTTAAACGCATTTGTTTTGGTTACTCGACGTCTCCGTTCTCGTGTAGCCTACATATTGCGTTTTTTTTTTTAATTTGCTTACCGGGCTAAAGGTTAGCATGCTTAAAATACTTAAGTCGTTTTGTTCATCATATTTAAGTAGATAACTCATCAGTTGTTTGCATCAGAGCGATAATTTTTGAGATAGTTATTAAAACTGTTTAAAGGTTGTCAAACGTTGTTTCTCGTTGTATATCCTTTAATTCTAGAGTTAAATTGATAAATAACGTGTACGAATTTGTTTAACGCATTTGTTTTTGGTTACTCGACGTCTCCGTTCTCGTGTAGCCTACATAATGGGTTTTTTTTTTAATTTGCTTACCTGGCTAAAGGTTAGCATGTTTAAAATACGTAAGTCGTTTTGTTCATCATATTTAAGTAGATAACTCATCAGTTGTTTGCATCAGAGCGATAATTTTTGAGATAGTTATTAAAACTGTTTAAAGGTTGTCAAACGTTGTTTCTCGTTGTATATCCTTTAATTCTAGAGTTAAATTGATAAATAACGTGTACGAATTTGTTTAAACGCATTTGTTTTGGTTACTCGACGTCTCCGTTCTCGTGTAGCCTACATATTGCGTTTTTTTTTTAATTTGCTTACCGGGCTAAAGGTTAGCATGTTTAAAATACGTAAGTCGTTTTGTTCAACAAATTTGAGTAGATAACTCAGCAGTTGTTTGCATCAGAGCGACAATTTTTGAGATAGTTATTAAAACTGTTTAAAGGTTGTCAAACGTTGTTTCTCGTTGTATATCCTTTAATTCTAGAGTTAAATTGATAAATAACGTGTACGAATTTGTTTAACGCATTTGTTTTGGTTACTCGACGTCTCCGTTCTCGTGTAGCTCACATATTGCGTTTTTTTTTTAATTTGCTTACCTGGCTAAAGGTTAGCATGTTTAAAATACGTAAGTCGTTTTGTTCATCATATTTAAGTAGATAACTCATCAGTTGTTTGCATCAGAGCGATAATTTTTGAGATAGTTATTAAAACTTTTTAAAGGTTGTCAAAACGTTGTTTCTCGTTGTATATCCTTTAATTCCAGAGTTAAATTGATAAATAACGTGTACGAATTTGTTTAACGCATTTGTTTTGGTTACTCGACGTCTCCGTTCTCGTGTAGCCTACATATTGCGTTTTTTTTTTAATTTGCTTACCTGGCTAAAGGTTAGCATGTTTAAAATACGTAAGTCGTTTTGTTCATCATATTTAAGTAGATAACTCATCAGTTGTTTGCATCAGAGCGATAATTTTTGAGATAGTTATTAAAACTGTTTAAAGGTTGTCAAACGTTGTTTCTCGTTGTATATCCTTTAATTCTAGAGTTAAATTGATAAATAACGTGTACGAATTTGTTTAACGCATTTGTTTTGGTTACTCGACGTCTCCGTTCTCGTGTAGCCTACATATTGCGTTTTTTTTTTAAATTTGCTTACCTGGCTAAAGGTTAGCATGTTTAAAATACGTAAGTCGTTTTGTTCATCATATTTAAGTAGATAACTCATCAGTTGTTTGCATCAGAGCGATAATTTTTGAGATAGTTATTAAAACTGTTTAAAGGTTGTCAAACGTTGTTTCTCGTTGTATATCCTTTAATTCTAGAGTTAAATTGATAAATAACGTGTACGAATTTGTTTAACGCATTTTGTTTTGGTTACTCGACGTCTCCGTTCTCGTGTAGCCTACATATTGCGTTTTTTTTTTAATTTGCTTACCGGGCTAAAGGTTGGCATGTTTAAAAATACGTAAGTCGTTTTGTTCAAACAAATTTGAGTAGATAACTCAGCAGTTGTTTGCATGAGAGCGACAATTTTTGAGATAGTTATTAAAATTGTTTAAAGGTTGTCAAACGTTGTTTCTCGTTGTATATCCTTTAATTCTAGAGTTAAATTGATAAATAACGTGTACGAATTTGTTTAACGCATTTGTTTTGGTTACTCGACGTCTCCGTTCTCGTGTAGCCTACATATTGCGTTTTTTTTTTAATTTGCTTACCGGGCTAAAGGTTAGCATGTTTAAAATACGTAAGTCGTTTTGTTCATCATATTTAAGTAGATAACTCATCAGTTGTTTGCATCAGAGCGATAATTTTTGAGATAGTTATTAAAACTGTTTAAAGGTTGTCAAACGTTGTTTCTCGTTGTATATCCTTTAATTCTAGAGTTAAATTGATAAATAACGTGTACGAATTTGTTTAACGCATTTGTTTTGGTTACTCGACGTCTCCGTTCTCGTGTAGCCTACATATTGCATTTTTTTTTTTAATTTGCTTACCTTGCTAAAGGTTAGCATGTTTAAAATACGTAAGTCGTTTTGTTCATCATATTTAAGTAGATAACTCATCAGTTGTTTGCATCAGAGCGATAATTTTTGAGATAGTTATTAAAACTGTTTAAAGGTTGTCAAACGTTGTTTCTCGTTGTATATCCTTTAATTCTAGAGTTAAATTGATAAATAACGTGTACGAATTTGTTTAAACGCATTTGTTTTGGTTACTCGACGTCTCCGTTTTCGTGTAGCCTACATATTGCGTTTTTTTTTTAATTTGCTTACCTGGCTAAAGGTTAGCATGTTTAAAATACGTAAGTCGTTTTGTTCATCATATTTAAGTAGATAACTCATCAGTTGTTTGCATCAGAGCGATAATTTTTGAGATAGTTATTAAAACTGTTTAAAGGTTGTCAAACGTTGTTTCTCGTTGTATATCCTTTAATTCTAGGGTTAAATTGATAAATAACGTGTACGAATTTGTTTAACGCATTTGTTTTGGTTACTCGACGTCTCCGTTCTCGTGTAGCCTACATATTGCGTTTTTTTTTTTTAATTTGCTTACCGGGCTAAAGGTTAGCATGTTTAAAATACGTAAGTCGTTTTGTTCATCAAATTTAAGTAGATAACTCATCAGTTGTTTGCATCAGAGCGATAATTTTTGAGATAGTTATTAAAACTGTTTAAAGGTTGTCAAACGTTGTTTCTCGTTGTATATCCTTTAATTCTAGAGTTAAATTGATAAATAACGTGTACGAATTTGTTTAACGCATTTGTTTTGGTTACTCGACGTCTCCGTTCTCGTGTAGCCTACATATTGCGTTTTTTTTTTAATTTGCTTACCGGGCTAAAGGTTAGCATTGTTTAAAATACGTAAGTCGTTTTGTTCAACAAATTTGAGTAGATAACTCAGCAGTTGTTTGCATCAGAGCGACAATTTTTGAGATAGTTATTAAAATTGTTTAAAGGTTGTCAAACGTTGTTTCTCGTTGTTAATTCTAGAGTTAAATTGATAAATAACGTGTACGAATTTGTTTAACGCATTTGTTTTGGTTACTCGACGTCTCCGTTCTCGTGTAGCCTACATATTGCGTTTTTTTTTAATTTGCTTACCGGGCTAAAGGTTAGCATGTTTAAAATACGTAAGTCGTTTTGTTCATCAAATTTAAGTAGATAACTCATCAGTTGTTTGCATCAGAGCGACAATTTTTGAGATAGTTATTAAAACTGTTTAAAGGTTGTCAAACGTTGTTTCTCGTTGTATATCCTTTAATTCTAGAGTTAAATTGATAAATAACGTGTACGAATTTGTTTAACGCATTTGTTTTGGTTACTCGACGTCTCCGTTCTCGTGTAGCCTACATATTGCGTTTTTTTTTTAATTTGCTTACCTGGCTAAAGGTTAGCATGTTTAAAATACGTAAGTCGTTTTGTTCATCAAATTTAAGTAGATAACTCATCAGTTGTTTGCATCAGAGCGATAATTTTTGAGATAGTTATTAAAACTGTATAAAGGTTGTCAAACGTTGTTTCTCGTTGTATATCCTTTAATTCTAGAGTTAAATTGATAAATAACGTGTACGAATTTGTTTAACGCATTTGTTTTGGTTACTCGACGTCTCCGTTCTCGTGTAGCCTACATATTGCGTTTTTTTTTTAATTTGCTTACCGGGCTAAAGGTTAGCATGTTTAAAATACGTAAGTCGTTTTGTTCAACAAATTTGAGTAGATAACTCAGCAGTTGTTTGCATGAGAGCGACAATTTTTGAGATAGTTATTAAAATTGTTTAAAGGTTGTCAAACGTTGTTTCTCGTTGTATATCCTTTAATTCTAGAGTTAAATTGATAAATAACGTGTACGAATTTGTTTAACGCATTTGTTTTGGTTACTCGACGTCTCCGTTCTCGTGTAGCCTACATATTGCGTTTTTTTTTAATTTGCTTACCTGGCTAAAGGTTAGCATGTTTAAAATACGTAAGTCGTTTTGTTCATCATATTTAAGTAGATAACTCATCAGTTGTTTGCATCAGAGCGATAATTTTTGAGATAGTTATTAAAACTGTTTAAAGGTTGTCAAACGTTGTTTCTCGTTGTATATCCTTTAATTCTAGAGTTAAATTGATAAATAACGTGTACGAATTTGTTTAACGCATTTGTTTTGGTTACTCGACGTCTCCGTTCTCGTGTAGCCTACATATTGCGTTTTTTTTTTAATTTGCTTACCGGGCTAAAGGTTAGCATGTTTAAAATACGTAAGTCGTTTTGTTCAACAAATTTGAGTAGATAACTCATCAGTTGTTTGCATCAGAGCGATAATTTTTGAGATAGTTATTAAAACTGTTTAAAGGTTGTCAAACGTTGTTTCTCGTTGTATATCCTTTAATTCTAGAGTTAAATTGATAAATAACGTGTACGAATTTGTTTAACGCATTTGTTTTGGTTACTCGACGTCTCCGTTCTCGTGTAGCCTACATATTGCGTTTTTTTTTTAATTTGCTTACCTGGCTAAAGGTTAGCATGTTTAAAATACGTAAGTCGTTTTGTTCATCATATTTAAGTAGATAACTCATCAGTTGTTTGCATCAGAGCGATAATTTTTGAGATAGTTATTAAAACTGTTTAAAGGTTGTCAAACGTTGTTTCTCGTTGTATATCCTTTAATTCTAGAGTTAAATTGATAAATAACGTGTACGAATTTGTTTAACGCATTTGTTTTGGTTACTCGACGTCTCCGTTCTCGTGTAGCCTACATATTGCGTTTTTTTTTTAATTTCCTTACCTGGCTAAAGGTTAGCATGTTTAAAATACGTAAGTCGTTTTGTTCATCATATTTAAGTAGATAACTCATCAGTTGTTTGCATCAGAGCGATAATTTTTGAGATAGTTATTAAAACTGTTTAAAGGTTGTCAAACGTTGTTTCTCGTTGTATATCCTTTAATTCTAGAGTTAAATTGATAAATAACGTGTACGAATTTGTTTAACGCATTTGTTTTGTTTACTCGACGTCTCCGTTCTCGTGTAGCCTACATATTGCGTTTTTTTTTTAATTTGCTTACCTGGCTAAAGGTTAGCATGTTTAAAATACGTAAGTCGTTTTGTTCATCATATTTAAGTAGATAACTCATCAGTTGTTTGCATCAGAGCGATAATTTTTGAGATAGTTATTAAAACTGTTTAAAGGTTGTCAAACGTTGTTTCTCGTTGTATATCCTTTAATTCTAGAGTTAAATTGATAAATAACGTGTACGAATTTGTTTAACGCATTTGTTTTGGTTACTCGACGTCTCCGTTCTCGTGTAGCCTACATATTGCGTTTTTTTTTTAATTTGCTTACCGGGCTAAAGGTTAGCATGTTTAAAATACGTAAGTCGTTTTGTTCAACAAATTTGAGTAGATAACTCAGCAGTTGTTTGCATGAGAGCGACAATTTTTGAGATAGTTATTAAAATTGTTTAAAGGTTGTCAAACGTTGTTTCTCGTTGTATATCCTTTAATTCTAGAGTTAAATTGATAAATAACGTGTACGAATTTGTTTAACGCATTTGTTTTGGTTACTCGACGTCTCCGTTCTCGTGTAGCCTACATATTGCGTTTTTTTTTTAATTTGCTTACCGGGCTAAAGGTTAGCATGTTTAAAATACGTAAGTCGTTTTGTTCATCATATTTAAGTAGATAACTCATCAGTTGTTTGCATCAGAGCGATAATTTTTGAGATAGTTATTAAAACTGTTTAAAGGTTGTCAAACGTTGTTTCTCGTTGTATATCCTTTAATTCTAGAGTTAAATTGATAAATAACGTGTACGAATTTGTTTAACGCATTTGTTTTGGTTACTCGACGTCTCCGTTCTCGTGTAGCCTACATATTGCGTTTTTTTTTTAATTTGCTTACCGGGCTAAAGGTTAGCATGTTTAAAATACGTAAGTCGTTTTGTTCAACAAATTTGAGTAGATAACTCATCAGTTGTTTGCATCAGAGCGATAATTTTTGAGATAGTTATTAAAACTGTTTAAAGGTTGTCAAACATTGTTTCTCGTTGTATATCCTTTAATTCTAGAGTTAAATTGATAAATAACGTGTACGAATTTGTTTAACGCATTTGTTTTGGTTACTCGACGTCTCCGTTCTCGTGTAGCCTACATATTGCATGTTTAAAATACGTAAGTCGTTTTGTTCAACAAATTTGAGTAGATAACTCAGCAGTTGTTTGCATGAGAGCGACAATTTTTGAGATAGTTATTAAAATTGTTTAAAGGTTGTCAAACGTTGTTTCTCGTTGTATATCCTTTAATTCTAGAGTTAAATTGATAAATAACGTGTACGAATTTGTTTAACGCATTTGTTTTGGTTACTCGACGTCTCCGTTCTCGTGTAGCCTACATATTGCGTTTTTTTTTTAATTTGCTTACCGGGCTAAAGGTTAGCATGTTTAAAATACGTAAGTTGTTTTGTTCATCATATTTAAGTAGATAACTCATCAGTTGTTTGCATCAGAGCGATAATTTTTGAGATAGTTATTAAAACTGTTTAAAGGTTGTCAAACATTGTTTCTCGTTGTATATCCTTTAATTCTAGAGTTAAATTGATAAATAACGTGTACGAATTTGTTTAACGCATTTGTTTTGGTTACTCGACGTCTCCGTTCTCGTGTAGCCTACATATTGCGTTTTTTTTTTAATTTGCTTACCTGGCTAAAGGTTAGCATGTTTAAAATACGTAAGTCGTTTTGTTCATCATATTTAAGTAGATAACTCATCAGTTGTTTGCATCAGAGCGATAATTTTTGAGATAGTTATTAAAACTGTTTAAAGGTTGTCAAACGTTGTTTCTCGTTGTATATCCTTTAATTCTAGAGTTAAATTGATAAATAACGTGTACGAATTTGTTTAACGCATTTTTTTTGGTTACTCGACGTCTCCGTTCTCGTGTAGCCTACATATTGCGTTTTTTTTTTAATTTGCTTACCGGGCTAAAGGTTAGCATGTTTAAAATACGTAAGTGGTTTTTTCAACAAATTTGAGTAGATAACTCAGCAGTTGTTTGCATCAGAGCGACAATTTTTGAGATAGTTATTAAAACTGTTTAAAGGTTGTCAAACGTTGTTTCTCGTTGTATATACTTTAATTCTAGAGTTAAATTGATAAATAACGTGTACGAATTTGTTTAACGCATTTGTTTTGGTTACTCGACGTCTCCGTTCTCGTGTAGCCTACATATTGCGTTTTTTTTTTAATTTGCTTACCTGGCTAAAGGTTAGCATGTTTAAAATACGTAAGTCGTTTTGTTCATCATATTTAAGTAGATAACTCATCAGTTGTTTGCATCAGAGCGATAATTTTTGAGATAGTTATTAAAACTGTTTAAAGGTTGTCAAACGTTGTTTCTCGTTGTATATCCTTTAATTCTAGAGTTAAATTGATAAATAACGTGTACGAATTTGTTTAACGCATTTGTTTTGGTTACTCGACGTCTCCATTCTCGTGTAGCCTACATATTGCGTTTTTTTTTTAATTTGCTTACCGGGCTAAAGGTTAGCATGTTTAAAATACGTAAGTCGTTTTGTTCATCAAATTTAAGTAGATAACTCATCAGTTGTTTGCATCAGAGCGACAATTTTTGAGATAGTTATTAAAACTGTTTAAAGGTTGTCAAACGTTGTTTCTCGTTGTATATCCTTTAATTCTAGAGTTAAATTGATAAATAACGTGTACGAATTTGTTTAACGCATTTGTTTTGGTTACTCGACGTCTCCGTTCTCGTGTAGCCTACATATTGCGTTTTTTTTTTAATTTGCTTACCGGGCTAAAGGTTAGCATGTTTAAAATACGTAAGTCGTTTTGTTCATCATATTTAAGTAGATAACTCATCAGTTGTTTGCATCAGAGCGATAATTTTTGAGATAGTTATTAAAACTGTTTAAAGGTTGTCAAACGTTGTTTCTCGTTGTATATCCTTTAATCCTAGAGTTAAATTGATAAATAACGTGTACGAATTTGTTTAACGTATTTGTTTTGGTTACTCGACGTCTCCGTTCTCGTGTAGCCTACATATTGCGTTTTTTTTTTTAATTTGCTTACCGGGCTAAAGGTTAGCATGTTTAAAATACGTAAGTCGTTTTGTTCATCAAATTTAAGTAGATAACTCATCAGTTGTTTGCATCAGAGCGATAATTTTTGAGATAGTTATTAAAATTGTTTAAAGGTTGTCAAACGTTGTTTCTCGTTGTATATCCTTTAATTCTAGAGTTAAATTGATAAATAACGTGTACGAATTTGTTTAACGCATTTGTTTTGGTTACTCGACGTCTCCGTTCTCGTGTAGCCTACATATTGCGTTTTTTTTTTAATTTGCTTACCGGGCTAAAGGTTAGCATGTTTAAAATACGTAAGTCGTTTTGTTCATCAAATTTAAGTAGATAACTCATCAGTTGTTTGCATCAGAGCGATAATTTTTGAGATAGTTATTAAAATTGTTTAAAGGTTGTCAAACGTTGTTTCTCGTTGTATATCCTTTAATTATAGAGTTAAATTGATAAATAACGTGTACGAATTTGTTTAACGCATTTGTTTTGGTTACTCGACGTCTCCGTTCTCGTGTAGCCTACATATTGCGTTTTTTTTTTAATTTGCTTACCGGGCTAAAGGTTAGCATGCTTAAAATACGTAAGTCGTTTTGTTCATCATATTTAAGTAGATAACTCATCAGTTGTTTGCATCAGAGCGATAATTTTTGAGATAGTTATTAAAACTGTTTAAAGGTTGTCAAACGTTGTTTCTCGTTGTATATCCTTTAATTCTAGAGTTAAATTGATAAATAACGTGTACGAATTTGTTTAACGCATTTGTTTTGGTTACTCGACGTCTCCGTTCTCGTGTAGCCTACATATTGCGTTTTTTTTTTAATTTGCTTACCGGGCTAAAGGTTAGCATGTTTAAAATACGTAAGTCGTTTTGTTCATCAAATTTAAGTAGATAACTCATCAGTTGTTTGCATCAGAGCGACAATTTTTGAGATAGTTATTAAAACTGTTTAAAGGTTGTCAAACGTTGTTTCTCGTTGTATATCCTTTAATTCTAGAGTTAAATTGATAAATAACGTGTACGAATTTGTTTAACGCATTTGTTTTGGTTACTCGACGTCTCCGTTCTCGTGTAGCCTACATATTGCGTTTTTTTTTTAATTTGCTTACCGGGCTAAAGGTTAGCATGTTTAAAATACGTAAGTCGTTTTGTTCAACAAATTTGAGTAGATAACTCAGCAGTTGTTTGCATCAGAGCGACAATTTTTGAGATAGTTATTAAAATTGTTTAAAGGTTGTCAAACGTTGTTTCTCGTTGTATATCCTTTAATTCTAGAGTTAAATTGATAAATAACGTGTACGAATTTGTTTAACGCATTTGTTTTGGATACTCGACGTCTCCGTTCTCGTGTAGCCTACATATTGCGTTTTTTTTTTTAATTTGCTTACCTGGCTAAAGGTTAGCATGTTTAAAATACGTAAGTCGTTTTGTTCATCATATTTAAGTAGATAACTCATCAGTTGTTTGCATCAGAGCGATAATTTTTGAGATAGTTATTAAAACTGTTTAAAGGTTGTCAAACGTTGTTTCTCGTTGTATATCCTTTAATTCTAGAGTTAAATTGATAAATAACGTGTACGAATTTGTTTAACGCATTTGTTTTGGTTACTCGACGTCTCCGTTCTCGTGTAGCCTACATATTGCGTTTTTTTTTTAATTTGCTTACCGGGCTAAAGGTTAGCATGTTTAAAATACGTAAGTCGTTTTGTTCAACAAATTTGAGTAGATAACTCAGCAGTTGTTTGCATCAGAGCGACAATTTTTGAGATAGTTATTAAAACTGTTTAAAGGTTGTCAAACGTTGTTTCTCGTTGTATATCCTTTAATTCTAGAGTTAAATTGATAAATAACGTGTACGAATTTGTTTAACGCATTTGTTTTGGTTACTCGACGTCTCCGTTCTCGTGTAGCCTACATATTGCGTTTTTTTTTTAATTTGCTTACCTGGCTAAAGGTTAGCATGTTTAAAATACGTAAGTCGTTTTGTTCATCATATTTAAGTAGATAACTCATCAGTTGTTTGCATCAGAGCGATAATTTTTGAGATAGTTATTAAAACTGTTTAAAGGTTGTCAAACGTTGTTTCTCGTTGTATATCCTTTAATTCTAGAGTTAAATTGATAAATAACGTGTACGAATTTGTTTAACGCATTTGTTTTGGTTACTCGACGTCTCCGTTCTCGTGTAGCCTACATATTGCGTTTTTTTTTTAATTTGCTTACCTGGCTAAAGGTTAGCATGTTTAAAATACGTAAGTTGTTTTGTTCATCATATTTAAGTAGATAACTCATCAGTTGTTTGCATCAGAGCGATAATTTTTGAGATAGTTATTAAAACTGTTTAAAGGTTGTCAAACGTTGTTTCTCGTTGTATATCCTTTAATTCTAGAGTTAAATTGATAAATAACGTGTACGAATTTGTTTAACGCATTTGTTTTGGTTACTCGACGTCTCCGTTCTCGTGTAGCCTACATATTGCGTTTTTTTTTTAATTTGCTTACCTGGCTAAAGGTTAGCATGTTTAAAATACGTAAGTCGTTTTGTTCATCATATTTAAGTAGATAACTCATCAGTTGTTTGCATCAGAGCGATAATTTTTGAGATAGTTATTAAAACTGTTTAAAGGTTGTCAAACGTTGTTTCTCGTTGTATATCCTTTAATTCTAGAGTTAAATTGATAAATAACGTGTACGAATTTGTTTAACGCATTTGTTTTGGTTACTCGACGTCTCCGTTCTCGTGTAGCCTACATATTGCGTTTTTTTTTTAATTTGCTTACCGGGCTAAAGGTTAGCATGTTTAAAATACGTAAGTCGTTTTGTTCAACAAATTTGAGTAGATAACTCAGCAGTTGTTTGCATGAGAGCGACAATTTTTGAGATAGTTATTAAAATTGTTTAAAGGTTGTCAAACGTTGTTTCTCGTTGTATATCCTTTAATTCTAGAGTTAAATT
The DNA here is from genome assembly GCF_040869045.1 of Eurosta solidaginis. Classification (NCBI taxonomy): domain Eukaryota; kingdom Metazoa; phylum Arthropoda; class Insecta; order Diptera; family Tephritidae; genus Eurosta; species Eurosta solidaginis. Next base: position 394,804 of record NW_027136944.1, read on the forward strand.
GATAAATAACGTGTACGAATTTGTTTAACGCATTTGTTTTGGTTACTCGACGTCTCCGTTCTCGTGTAGCCTACATATTGCGTTTTTTTTTAATTTGCTTACCGGGCTAAAGGTTAGCATGTTTAAAATACGTAAGTCGTTTTGTTCATCATATTTAAGTAGATAACTCATCAGTTGTTTGCATCAGAGCGATAATTTTTGAGATAGTTATTAAAACTGTTTAAAGGTTGTCAAACGTTGTTTCTCGTTGTATATCCTTTAATTCTAGAGTTAAATTGATAAATAACGTGTACGAATTTGTTTAACGCATTTGTTTTGGTTACTCGACGTCTCCGTTCTCGTGTAGCCTACATATTGCGTTTTTTTTTTAATTTGCTTACCTGGCTAAAGGTTAGCATGTTTAAAATACGTAAGTCGTTTTGTTCATCATATTTAAGTAGATAACTCATCAGTTGTTTGCATCAGAGCGATAATTTTTGAGATAGTTATTAAAACTGTTTAAAGGTTGTCAAACGTTGTTTCTCGTTGTATATCCTTTAATTCTAGAGTTAAATTGATAAATAACGTGTACGAATTTGTTTAACGCATTTGTTTTGGTTACTCGACGTCTCCGTTCTCGTGTAGCCTACATATTGCGTTTTTTTTTTAATTTGCTTACCGGGCTAAAGGTTAGCATGTTTAAAATACGTAAGTCGTTTTGTTCAACAAATTTGAGTAGATAACTCAGCAGTTGTTTGCATCAGAGCGACAATTTTTGAGATAGTTATTAAAACTGTTTAAAGGTTGTCAAACGTTGTTTCTCGTTGTATATACTTTAATTCTAGAGTTAAATTGATAAATAACGTGTACGAATTTGTTTAACGCATTTGTTTTGGTTACTCGACGTCTCCGTTCTCGTGTAGCCTACATATTGCGTTTTTTTTTTTAATTTGCTTACCTGGCTAAAGGTTAGCATGTTTAAAATACGTAAGTCGTTTTGCTCATCATATTTAAGTAGATAACTCATCAGTTGTTTGCATCAGAGCGATAATTTTTGAGATAGTTATTAAAACTGTTTAAAGGTTGTCAAACGTTGTTTCTCGTTGTATATCCTTTAATTCTAGAGTTAAATTGATAAATAACGTGTACGAATTTGTTTAACGCATTTGTTTTGGTTACTCGACGTCTCCGTTCTCGTGTAGCGTACATATTGCGTTTTTTTTTTAATTTGCTTACCGGGCTAAAGGTTAGCATGTTTAAAATACGTAAGTCGTTTTGTTCATCAAATTTAAGTAGATAACTCATCAGTTGTTTGCATCAGAGCGACAATTTTTGAGATAGTTATTAAAACTGTTTAAAGGTTGTCAAACGTTGTTTCTCGTTGTATATCCTTTAATTCTAGAGTTAAATTGATAAATAACGTGTACGAATTTGTTTAACGCATTTGTTTTGGTTACTCGACGTCTCCGTTCTCGTGTAGCCTACATATTGCGTTTTTTTTTTAATTTGCTTACCGGGCTAAAGGTTAGCATGTTTAAAATACGTAAGTCGTTTTGTTCATCATATTTAAGTAGATAACTCATCAGTTGTTTGCATCAGAGCGATAATTTTTGAGATAGTTATTAAAACTGTTTAAAGGTTGTCAAACGTTGTTTCTCGTTGTATATCCTTTAATCCTAGAGTTAAATTGATAAATAACGTGTACGAATTTGTTTAACGTATTTGTTTTGGTTACTCGACGTCTCCGTTCTCGTGTAGCCTACATATTGCGTTTTTTTTTTTAATTTGCTTACCGGGCTAAAGGTTAGCATGTTTAAAATACGTAAGTCGTTTTGTTCATCAAATTTAAGTAGATAACTCATCAGTTGTTTGCATCAGAGCGATAATTTTTGAGATAGTTATTAAAATTGTTTAAAGGTTGTCAAACGTTGTTTCTCGTTGTATATCCTTTAATTCTGGAGTTAAATTGATAAATAACGTGTACGAATTTGTTTAACGCATTTGTTTTGGTTACCCGACGTCTCCGTTCTCGTGTAGCCTACATATTGCGTTTTTTTTTTAATTTGCTTACCGGGCTAAAGGTTAGCATGTTTAAAATACGTAAGTCGTTTTGTTCATCAAATTTAAGTAGATAACTCATCAGTTGTTTGCATCAGAGCGATAATTTTTGAGATAGTTATTAAAATTGTTTAAAGGTTGTCAAACGTTGTTTCTCGTTGTATATCCTTTAATTCTAGAGTTAAATTGATAAATAACGTGTACGAATTTGTTTAACGCATTTGTTTTGGTTACTCGACGTCTCCGTTCTCGTGTAGCCTACATATTGCGTTTTTTTTTTAATTTGCTTACCGGGCTAAAGGTTAGCATGTTTAAAATACGTAAGTCGTTTTGTTCATCAAATTTAAGTAGATAACTCATCAGTTGTTTGCATCAGAGCGACAATTTTTGAGATAGTTATTAAAACTGTTTAAAGGTTGTCAAACGTTGTTTCTCGTTGTATATCCTTTAATTCTAGAGTTAAATTGATAAATAACGTGTACGAATTTGTTTAACGCATTTGTTTTGGTTACTCGACGTCTCCGTTCTCGTGTAGCCTACATATTGCGTTTTTTTTTTTATTTGCTTACCTGGCTAAAGGTTAGCATGTTTAAAATACGTAAGTCGTTTTGTTCATCAAATTTAAGTAGATAACTCATCAGTTGTTTGCATCAGAGCGATAATTTTTGAGATAGTTATTAAAACTGTTTAAAGGTTGTCAAACGTTGTTTCTCGTTGTATATCCTTTAATTCTAGAGTTAAATTGATAAATAACGTGTACGAATTTGTTTAACGCATTTGTTTTGGTTACTCGACGTCTCCGTTCTCGTGTAGCCTACATATTGCGTTTTTTTTTTAATTTGCTTACCTGGCTAAAGGTTAGCATGTTTAAAATACGTAAGTCGTTTTGTTCATCAAATTTAAGTAGATAACTCATCAGTTGTTTGCATCAGAGCGATAATTTTTGAGATAGTTATTAAAATTGTTTAAAGGTTGTCAAACGTTGTTTCTCGTTGTATATCCTTTAATTCTAGAGTTAAATTGATAAATAACGTGTACGAATTTGTTTAACGCATTTGTTTTGGTTACTCGACGTCTCCGTTCTCGTGTAGCCTACATATTGCGTTTTTTTTTTAATTTGCTTACCGGGCTAAAGGTTAGCATGTTTAAAATACGTAAGTCGTTTTGTTCATCATATTTAAGTAGATAACTCATCAGTTGTTTGCATCAGAGCGATAATTTTTGAGATAGTTATTAAAACTGTTTAAAGGTTGTCAAACGTTGTTTCTCGTTGTATATCCTTTAATTCTAGAGTTAAATTGATAAATAACGTGTACGAATTTGTTTAACGCATTTGTTTTGGTTACTCGACGTCTCCGTTCTCGTGTAGCCTACATATTGCGTTTTTTTTTTAATTTGCTTACCTGGCTAAAGGTTAGCATGTTTAAAATACGTAAGTCGTTTTGTTCATCATATTTAAGTAGATAACTCATCAGTTGTTTGCATCAGAGCGATAATTTTTGAGATAGTTATTAAAACTGTTTAAAGGTTGTCAAACGTTGTTTCTCGTTGTATATCCTTTAATTCTAGAGTTAAATTGATAAATAACGTGTACGAATTTGTTTAACGCATTTGTTTTGGTTACTCGACGTCTCCGTTCTCGTGTAGCCTACATATTGCGTTTTTTTTTTTAATTTGCTTACCTGGCTAAAGGTTAGCATGTTTAAAATACGTAAGTCGTTTTGCTCATCATATTTAAGTAGATAACTCATCAGTTGTTTGCATCAGAGCGATAATTTTTGAGATAGTTATTAAAACTGTTTAAAGGTTGTCAAACGTTGTTTCTCGTTGTATATCCTTTAATTCTAGAGTTAAATTGATAAATAACGTGTACGAATTTGTTTAACGCATTTGTTTTGGTTACTCGACGTCTCCGTTCTCGTGTAGCGTACATATTGCGTTTTTTTTTTAATTTGCTTACCGGGCTAAAGGTTAGCATGTTTAAAATACGTAAGTCGTTTTGTTCATCAAATTTAAGTAGATAACTCATCAGTTGTTTGCATCAGAGCGACAATTTTTGAGATAGTTATTAAAACTGTTTAAAGGTTGTCAAACGTTGTTTCTCGTTGTATATCCTTTAATTCTAGAGTTAAATTGATAAATAACGTGTACGAATTTGTTTAACGCATTTGTTTTGGTTACTCGACGTCTCCGTTCTCGTGTAGCCTACATATTGCGTTTTTTTTTTAATTTGCTTACCGGGCTAAAGGTTAGCATGTTTAAAATACGTAAGTCGTTTTGTTCATCATATTTAAGTAGATAACTCATCAGTTGTTTGCATCAGAGCGATAATTTTTGAGATAGTTATTAAAACTGTTTAAAGGTTGTCAAACGTTGTTTCTCGTTGTATATCCTTTAATCCTAGAGTTAAATTGATAAATAACGTGTACGAATTTGTTTAACGTATTTGTTTTGGTTACTCGACGTCTCCGTTCTCGTGTAGCCTACATATTGCGTTTTTTTTTTTAATTTGCTTACCGGGCTAAAGGTTAGCATGTTTAAAATACGTAAGTCGTTTTGTTCATCAAATTTAAGTAGATAACTCATCAGTTGTTTGCATCAGAGCGATAATTTTTGAGATAGTTATTAAAATTGTTTAAAGGTTGTCAAACGTTGTTTCTCGTTGTATATCCTTTAATTCTGGAGTTAAATTGATAAATAACGTGTACGAATTTGTTTAACGCATTTGTTTTGGTTACCCGACGTCTCCGTTCTCGTGTAGCCTACATATTGCGTTTTTTTTTTAATTTGCTTACCGGGCTAAAGGTTAGCATGTTTAAAATACGTAAGTCGTTTTGTTCATCAAATTTAAGTAGATAACTCATCAGTTGTTTGCATCAGAGCGATAATTTTTGAGATAGTTATTAAAATTGTTTAAAGGTTGTCAAACGTTGTTTCTCGTTGTATATCCTTTAATTCTAGAGTTAAATTGATAAATAACGTGTACGAATTTGTTTAACGCATTTGTTTTGGTTACTCGACGTCTCCGTTCTCGTGTAGCCTACATATTGCGTTTTTTTTTTAATTTGCTTACCGGGCTAAAGGTTAGCATGTTTAAAATACGTAAGTCGTTTTGTTCATCAAATTTAAGTAGATAACTCATCAGTTGTTTGCATCAGAGCGACAATTTTTGAGATAGTTATTAAAACTGTTTAAAGGTTGTCAAACGTTGTTTCTCGTTGTATATCCTTTAATTCTAGAGTTAAATTGATAAATAACGTGTACGAATTTGTTTAACGCATTTGTTTTGGTTACTCGACGTCTCCGTTCTCGTGTAGCCTACATATTGCGTTTTTTTTTTTATTTGCTTACCTGGCTAAAGGTTAGCATGTTTAAAATACGTAAGTCGTTTTGTTCATCAAATTTAAGTAGATAACTCATCAGTTGTTTGCATCAGAGCGATAATTTTTGAGATAGTTATTAAAACTGTTTAAAGGTTGTCAAACGTTGTTTCTCGTTGTATATCCTTTAATTCTAGAGTTAAATTGATAAATAACGTGTACGAATTTGTTTAACGCATTTGTTTTGGTTACTCGACGTCTCCGTTCTCGTGTAGCCTACATATTGCGTTTTTTTTTTTAATTTGCTTACCTGGCTAAAGGTTAGCATGTTTAAAATACGTAAGTCGTTTTGTTCATCAAATTTAAGTAGATAACTCATCAGTTGTTTGCATCAGAGCGATAATTTTTGAGATAGTTATTAAAACTGTTTAAAGGTTGTCAAACGTTGTTTCTCGTTGTATATCCTTTAATTCTAGAGTTAAATTGATAAATAACGTGTACGAATTTGCTTAACGCATTTGTTTTGGTTACTCGACGTCTCCGTTCTCGTGTAGCCTACATATTGCGTTTTTTTTTTTAATTTGCTTACCGGGCTAAAGGTTAGCATGTTTAAAATACGTAAGTCGTTTTGTTCAATAAATTTGAGTAGATAACTCAGCAGTTGTTTGCATCAGAGCGACAATTTTTGAGATAGTTATTAAAATTGTTTAAAGGTTGTCAAACGTTGTTTCTCGTTGTATATCCTTTAATTCTAGAGTTAAATTGATAAATAACGTGTACGAATTTGTTTAACGCATTTGTTTTGGTTACTCGACGTCTCCGTTCTCGTGTAGCCTACATATTGCGTTTTTGTTTTAATTTGCTTACCTGGCTAAAGGTTAGCATGTTTAAAATACGTAAGTCGTTTTGTTCATCATATTTAAGTAGATAACTCATCAGTTGTTTGCATCAGAGCGATAATTTTTGAGATAGTTATTAAAACTGTTTAAAGGTTGTCAAACGTTGTTTCTCGTTGTATATCCTTTAATTCTAGAGTTAAATTGATAAATAACGTGTACGAATTTGTTTAACGCATTTGTTTTGGTTGCTCGACGTCTCCGTTCTCGTGTAGCCTACATATTGCGTTTTTTTTTTAATTTGCTTACCGGGCTAAAGGTTAGCATGTTTAAAATACGTAAGTCGTTTTGTTCATCATATTTAAGTAGATAACTCATCAGTTGTTTGCATCAGAGCGATAATTTTTGAGATAGTTATTAAAACTGTTTAAAGGTTGTCAAACGTTGTTTCTCGTTGTATATCCTTTAATTCTAGAGTTAAATTGATAAATAACGTGTACGAATTTGTTTAACGCATTTGTTTTGGTTACTCGACGTCTCCGTTCTCGTGTAGCCTACATATTGCGTTTTTTTTTTAATTTGCTTACCGGGCTAAAGGTTAGCATGTTTAAAATACGTAAGTCGTTTTGTTCAACAAATTTGAGTAGATAACTCATCAGTTGTTTGCATCAGAGCGATAATTTTTGAGATAGTTATTAAAACTGTTTAAAGGTTGTCAAACGTTGTTTCTCGTTGTATATCCTTTAATTCTAGAGTTAAATTGATAAATAACGTGTACGAATTTGTTTAACGCATTTGTTTTGGTTACTCGACGTCTCCGTTCTCGTGTAGCCTACATATTGCGTTTTTTTTTAATTTGCTTACCGGGCTAAAGGTTAGCATGTTTAAAATACGTAAGTCGTTTTGTTCATCATATTTAAGTAGATAACTCATCAGTTGTTTGCATCAGAGCGATAATTTTTGAGATAGTTATTAAAACTGTTTAAAGGTTGTCAAACGTTGTTTCTCGTTGTATATCCTTTAATTCTAGAGTTAAATTGATAAATAACGTGTACGAATTTGTTTAACGCATTTGTTTTGGTTACTCGACGTCTCCGTTCTCGTGTAGCCTACATATTGCGTTTTTTTTTTAATTTGCTTACCTGGCTAAAGGTTAGCATGTTTAAAATACGTAAGTCGTTTTGTTCATCATATTTAAGTAGATAACTCATCAGTTGTTTGCATCAGAGCGATAATTTTTGAGATAGTTATTAAAACTGTTTAAAGGTTGTCAAACGTTGTTTCTCGTTGTATATCCTTTAATTCTAGAGTTAAATTGATAAATAACGTGTACGAATTTGTTTAACGCATTTGTTTTGGTTACTCGACGTCTCCGTTCTCGTGTAGCCTACATATTGCGTTTTTTTTTTTAATTTGCTTACCTGGCTAAAGGTTAGCATGTTTAAAATACGTAAGTCGTTTTGCTCATCATATTTAAGTAGATAACTCATCAGTTGTTTGCATCAGAGCGATAATTTTTGAGATAGTTATTAAAACTGTTTAAAGGTTGTCAAACGTTGTTTCTCGTTGTATATCCTTTAATTCTAGAGTTAAATTGATAAATAACGTGTACGAATTTGTTTAACGCATTTGTTTTGGTTACTCGACGTCTCCGTTCTCGTGTAGCGTACATATTGCGTTTTTTTTTTAATTTGCTTACCGGGCTAAAGGTTAGCATGTTTAAAATACGTAAGTCGTTTTGTTCATCAAATTTAAGTAGATAACTCATCAGTTGTTTGCATCAGAGCGACAATTTTTGAGATAGTTATTAAAACTGTTTAAAGGTTGTCAAACGTTGTTTCTCGTTGTATATCCTTTAATTCTAGAGTTAAATTGATAAATAACGTGTACGAATTTGTTTAACGCATTTGTTTTGGTTACTCGACGTCTCCGTTCTCGTGTAGCCTACATATTGCGTTTTTTTTTTAATTTGCTTACCGGGCTAAAGGTTAGCATGTTTAAAATACGTAAGTCGTTTTGTTCATCATATTTAAGTAGATAACTCATCAGTTGTTTGCATCAGAGCGATAATTTTTGAGATAGTTATTAAAACTGTTTAAAGGTTGTCAAACGTTGTTTCTCGTTGTATATCCTTTAATCCTAGAGTTAAATTGATAAATAACGTGTACGAATTTGTTTAACGTATTTGTTTTGGTTACTCGACGTCTCCGTTCTCGTGTAGCCTACATATTGCGTTTTTTTTTTTTAATTTGCTTACCGGGCTAAAGGTTAGCATGTTTAAAATACGTAAGTCGTTTTGTTCATCAAATTTAAGTAGATAACTCATCAGTTGTTTGCATCAGAGCGATAATTTTTGAGATAGTTATTAAAATTGTTTAAAGGTTGTCAAACGTTGTTTCTCGTTGTATATCCTTTAATTCTGGAGTTAAATTGATAAATAACGTGTACGAATTTGTTTAACGCATTTGTTTTGGTTACCCGACGTCTCCGTTCTCGTGTAGCCTACATATTGCGTTTTTTTTTTTAATTTGCTTACCGGGCTAAAGGTTAGCATGTTTAAAATACGTAAGTCGTTTTGTTCATCAAATTTAAGTAGATAACTCATCAGTTGTTTGCATCAGAGCGATAATTTTTGAGATAGTTATTAAAATTGTTTAAAGGTTGTCAAACGTTGTTTCTCGTTGTATATCCTTTAATTCTAGAGTTAAATTGATAAATAACGTGTACGAATTTGTTTAACGCATTTGTTTTGGTTACTCGACGTCTCCGTTCTCGTGTAGCCTACATATTGCGTTTTTTTTTTAATTTGCTTACCGGGCTAAAGGTTAGCATGTTTAAAATACGTAAGTCGTTTTGTTCATCAAATTTAAGTAGATAACTCATCAGTTGTTTGCATCAGAGCGACAATTTTTGAGATAGTTATTAAAACTGTTTAAAGGTTGTCAAACGTTGTTTCTCGTTGTATATCCTTTAATTCTAGAGTTAAATTGATAAATAACGTGTACGAATTTGTTTAACGCATTTGTTTTGGTTACTCGACGTCTCCGTTCTCGTGTAGCCTACATATTGCGTTTTTTTTTTTATTTGCTTACCTGGCTAAAGGTTAGCATGTTTAAAATACGTAAGTCGTTTTGTTCATCAAATTTAAGTAGATAACTCATCAGTTGTTTGCATCAGAGCGATAATTTTTGAGATAGTTATTAAAACTGTTTAAAGGTTGTCAAACGTTGTTTCTCGTTGTATATCCTTTAATTCTAGAGTTAAATTGATAAATAACGTGTACGAATTTGTTTAACGCATTTGTTTTGGTTACTCGACGTCTCCGTTCTCGTGTAGCCTACATATTGCGTTTTTTTTTTAATTTGCTTACCTGGCTAAAGGTTAGCATGTTTAAAATACGTAAGTCGTTTTGTTCATCAAATTTAAGTAGATAACTCATCAGTTGTTTGCATCAGAGCGATAATTTTTGAGATAGTTATTAAAACTGTTTAAAGGTTGTCAAACGTTGTTTCTCGTTGTATATCCTTTAATTCTAGAGTTAAATTGATAAATAACGTGTACGAATTTGCTTAACGCATTTGTTTTGGTTACTCGACGTCTCCGTTCTCGTGTAGCCTACATATTGCGTTTTTTTTTTAATTTGCTTACCGGGCTAAAGGTTAGCATGTTTAAAATACGTAAGTCGTTTTGTTCAATAAATTTGAGTAGATAACTCAGCAGTTGTTTGCATCAGAGCGACAATTTTTGAGATAGTTATTAAAATTGTTTAAAGGTTGTCAAACGTTGTTTCTCGTTGTATATCCTTTAATTCTAGAGTTAAATTGATAAATAACGTGTACGAATTTGTTTAACGCATTTGTTTTGGTTACTCGACGTCTCCGTTCTCGTGTAGCCTACATATTGCGTTTTTGTTTTAATTTGCTTACCTGGCTAAAGGTTAGCATGTTTAAAATACGTAAGTCGTTTTGTTCATCATATTTAAGTAGATAACTCATCAGTTGTTTGCATCAGAGCGATAATTTTTGAGATAGTTATTAAAACTGTTTAAAGGTTGTCAAACGTTGTTTCTCGTTGTATATCCTTTAATTCTAGAGTTAAATTGATAAATAACGTGTACGAATTTGTTTAACGCATTTGTTTTGGTTGCTCGACGTCTCCGTTCTCGTGTAGCCTACATATTGCGTTTTTTTTTTTAATTTGCTTACCGGGCTAAAGGTTAGCATGTTTAAAATACGTAAGTCGTTTTGTTCATCATATTTAAGTAGATAACTCATCAGTTGTTTGCATCAGAGCGATAATTTTTGAGATAGTTATTAAAACTGTTTAAAGGTTGTCAAACGTTGTTTCTCGTTGTATATCCTTTAATTCTAGAGTTAAATTGATAAATAACGTGTACGAATTTGTTTAACGCATTTGTTTTGGTTACTCGACGTCTCCGTTCTCGTGTAGCCTACATATTGCGTTTTTTTTTTAATTTGCTTACCGGGCTAAAGGTTAGCATGTTTAAAATACGTAAGTCGTTTTGTTCAACAAATTTGAGTAGATAACTCATCAGTTGTTTGCATCAGAGCGATAATTTTTGAGATAGTTATTAAAACTGTTTAAAGGTTGTCAAACGTTGTTTCTCGTTGTATATCCTTTAATTCTAGAGTTAAATTGATAAATAACGTGTACGAATTTGTTTAACGCATTTGTTTTGGTTACTCGACGTCTCCGTTCTCGTGTAGCCTACATATTGCGTTTTTTTTTTAATTTGCTTACCTGGCTAAAGGTTAGCATGTTTAAAATACGTAAGTCGTTTTGTTCATCATATTTAAGTAGATAACTCATCAGTTGTTTGCATCAGAGCGATAATTTTTGAGATAGTTATTAAAACTGTTTAAAGGTTGTCAAACGTTGTTTCTCGTTGTATATCCTTTAATTCTAGAGTTAAATTGATAAATAACGTGTACGAATTTGTTTAACGCATTTGTTTTGGTTACTCGACGTCTCTGTTCTCGTGTAGCCTACATATTGCGTTTTTTTTTTTAATTTGCTTACCGGGCTAAAGGTTAGCATGTTTAAAATACGTAAGTCGTTTTGTTCAACAAATTTAAGTAGATAACTCATCAGTTGTTTGCATCAGAGCGATAATTTTTAAGATAGTTATTAAAACTGTTTAAAGGTTGTCAAACGTTGTTTCTCGTTGTATATCCTTTAATTCTAGAGTTAAATTGATAAATAACGTGTACGAATTTGTTTAACGCATTTGTTTTGGTTACTCGACGTCTCCGTTCTCGTGTAGCCTACATATTGCTTTTTTTTTTTAATTTGCTTACCGGGCTAAAGGTTAGCATGTTTAAAATACGTAAGTCGTTTTGTTCATCATATTTAAGTAGATAACTCATCAGTTGTTTGCATCAGAGCGATAATTTTTGAGATAGTTATTAAAATTGTTTAAAGGTTGTCAAACGTTGTTTCTCGTTGTATATCCTTTAATTCTAGAGTTAAATTGATAAATAACGTGTACGAATTTGTTTAACGCATTTGTTTTGGTTACTCGACGTCTCCGTTCTCGTGTAGCCTACATATTGCGTTTTTTTTTTAATTTGCTTACCGGGCTAAAGGTTAGCATGTTTAAAATACGTAAGTCGTTTTGTTCAACAAATTTGAGTAGATAACTCAGCAGTTGTTTGCATCAGAGCGACAATTTTTGAGATAGTTATTAAAACTGTTTAAAGGTTGTCAAACGTTGTTTCTCGTTGTATATACTTTAATTCTAGAGTTAAATTGATAAATAACGTGTACGAATTTGTTTAACGCATTTGTTTTGGTTACTCGACGTCTCCGTTCTCGTGTAGCCTACATATTGCGTTTTTTTTTTTAATTTGCTTACCTGGCTAAAGGTTAGCATGTTTAAAATACGTAAGTCGTTTTGTTCATCATATTTAAGTAGATAACTCATCAGTTGTTTGCATCAGAGCGATAATTTTTGAGATAGTTATTAAAACTGTTTAAAGGTTGTCAAACGTTGTTTCTCGTTGTATATCCTTTAATTCTAGAGTTAAATTGATAAATAACGTGTACGAATTTGTTTAACGCATTTGTTTTGGTTACTCGACGTCTCCGTTCTCGTGTAGCCTACATATTGCGTTTTTTTTTTAATTTGCTTACCGGGCTAAAGGTTAGCATGTTTAAAATACGTAAGTCGTTTTGTTCAACAAATTTGAGTAGATAACTCAGCAGTTGTTTGCATCAGAGCGACAATTTTTGAGATAGTTATTAAAACTGTTTAAAGGTTGTCAAACGTTGTTTCTCGTTGTATATCCTTTAATTCTAGAGTTAAATTGATAAATAACGTGTACGAATTTGTTTAACGCATTTGTTTTGGTTACTCGACGTCTCCGTTCTCGTGTAGCCTACATATTGCGTTTTTTTTTTTAATTTGCTTACCTGGCTAAAGGTTAGCATGTTTAAAATACGTAAGTCGTTTTGTTCATCATATTTAAGTAGATAACTCATCAGTTGTTTGCATCAGAGCGATAATTTTTGAGATAGTTATTAAAACTGTTTAAAGGTTATCAAACGTTGTTTCTCGTTGTATATCCTTTAATTCTATAGTTAAATTGATAAATAACGTGTACGAATTTGTTTAACGCATTTGTTTTGGTTACTCGACGTCTCCGTTCTCGTGTAGCCTACATATTGCGTTTTTTTTTTAAATTTGCTTACCTGGCTAAAGGTTAGCATGTTTAAAATACGTAAGTCGTTTTGTTCATCATATTTAAGTAGATAACTCATCAGTTGTTTGCATCAGAGCGATCATTTTTGAGATAGTTATTAAAACTGTTTAAAGGTTGTCAAACGTTGTTTCTCGTTGTATATCCTTTAATTCTAGAGTTAAATTGATAAATAACGTGTACGAATTTGTTTAACGCATTTGTTTTGGTTACTCGACGTCTCCGTTCTCGTGTAGCCTACATATTGCGTTTTTTTTTTAATTTGCTTACCTGGCTAAAGGTTAGCATGTTTAAAATACGTAAGTCGTTTTGTTCATCATATTTAAGTAGATAACTCATCAGTTGTTTGCATCAGAGCGATAATTTTTGAGATAGTTATTAAAACTGTTTAAAGGTTGTCAAACGTTGTTTCTCGTTGTATATCCTTTAATTCTAGAGTTAAATTGATAAATAACGTGTACGAATTTGTTTAACGCATTTGTTTTGGTTACTCGACGTCTCCGTTCTCGTGTAGCCTACATATTGCGTTTTTTTTTAATTTGCTTACCGGGCTAAAGGTTAGCATGTTTAAAATACGTAAGTCGTTTTGTTCAACAAATTTGAGTAGATAACTCAGCAGTTGTTTGCATGAGAGCGACAATTTTTGAGATAGTTATTAAAATTGTTTAAAGGTTGTCAAACGTTGTTTCTCGTTGTATATCCTTTAATTCTAGAGTTAAATTGATAAATAACGTGTACGAATTTGTTTAACGCATTTGTTTTGGTTACTCGACGTCTCCGTTCTCGTGTAGCCTACATATTGCGTTTTTTTTTAATTTGCTTACCGGGCTAAAGGTTAGCATGTTTAAAATACGTAAGTCGTTTTGTTCATCATATTTAAGTAGATAACTCATCAGTTGTTTGCATCAGAGCGATAATTTTTGAGATAGTTATTAAAACTGTTTAAAGGTTGTCAAACGTTGTTTCTCGTTGTATATCCTTTAATTCTAGAGTTAAATTGATAAATAACGTGTACGAATTTGTTTAACGCATTTGTTTTGGTTACTCGACGTCTCCGTTCTCGTGTAGCCTACATATTGCGTTTTTTTTTTTAATTTGCTTACCTGGCTAAAGGTTAGCATGTTTGAAATACGTAAGTCGTTTTGTTCATCATATTTAAGTAGATAACTCATCAGTTGTTTGCATCAGAGCGATAATTTTTGAGATAGTTATTAAAACTGTTTAAAGGTTGTCAAACGTTGTTTCTCGTTGTATATCCTTTAATTCTAGAGTTAAATTGATAAATAACGTGTACGAATTTGTTTAACGCATTTGTTTTGGTTACTCGACGTCTCCGTTCTCGTGTAGCCTACATATTGCGTTTTTTTTTAATTTGCTTACCGGGCTAAAGGTTAGCATGTTTAAAATACGTAAGTCGTTTTGTTCAACAAATTTGAGTAGATAACTCAGCAGTTGTTTGCATCAGAGCGACAATTTTTGAGATAGTTATTAAAACTGTTTAAAGGTTGTCAAACGTTGTTTCTCGTTGTATATACTTTAATTCTAGAGTTAAATTGATAAATAACGTGTACGAATTTGTTTAACGCATTTGTTTTGGTTACTCGACGTCTCCGTTCTCGTGTAGCCTACATATTGGGTTTTTTTTTAATTTGCTTACCTGGCTAAAGGTTAGCATGTTTAAAATACGTAAGTCGTTTTGTTCATCATATTTAAGTAGATAACTCATCAGTTGTTTGCATCAGAGCGATAATTTTTGAGATAGTTATTAAAACTGTTTAAAGGTTGTCAAACGTTGTTTCTCGTTGTATATCCTTTAATTCTAGAGTTAAATTGATAAATAACGTGTACGAATTTGTTTAACGCATTTGTTTTGGTTACTCGACGTCTCCGTTCTCGTGTAGCCTACATATTGCGTTTTTTTTTTTAATTTGCTTACCGGGCTAAAGGTTAGCATGTTTAAAATACGTAAGTCGTTTTGTTCATCAAATTTAAGTAGATAACTCATCAGTTGTTTGCATCAGAGCGACAATTTTTGAGATAGTTATTAAAACTGTTTAAAGGTTGTCAAACGTTGTTTCTCGTTGTATGTCCTTTAATTCTAGAGTTAAATTGATAAATAACGTGTACGAATTTGTTTAACGTATTTGTTTTGGTTACTCGACGTCTCCGTTCTCGTGTAGCCTACATATTGCGTTTTTTTTTTTAATTTGCTTACCGGGCTAAAGGTTAGCATGTTTAAAATACGTAAGTCGTTTTGTTCATCATATTTAAGTAGATAACTCATCAGTTGTTTGCATCAGAGCGATAATTTTTGAGATAGTTATTAAAACTGTTTAAAGGTTGTCAAACGTTGTTTCTCGTTGTATATCCTTTAATCCTAGAGTTAAATTGATAAATAACGTGTACGAATTTGTTTAACGTATTTGTTTTGGTTACTCGACGTCTCCGTTCTCGTGTAGCCTACATATTGCGTTTTTTTTTTAATTTGCTTACCGGGCTAAAGGTTAGCATGTTTAAAATACGTAAGTCGTTTTGTTCATCAAATTTAAGTAGATAACTCATCAGTTGTTTGCATCAGAGCGATAATTTTTGAGATAGTTATTAAAATTGTTTAAAGGTTGTCAAGCGTTGTTTCTCGTTGTATATCCTTTAATTCTAGAGTTAAATTGATAAATAACGTGTTAGAATTTGTTTGACGCATTTGTTTTGGTTACTCGACGTCTCCGTTCTCGTGTAGCCTACATATTGCGTTTTTTTTTTAATTTGCTTACCGGGCTAAAGGTTAGCATGTTTAAAATACGTAAGTCGTTTTGTTCATCAAATTTAAGTAGATAACTCATCAGTTGTTTGCATCAGAGCGATAATTTTTGAGATAGTTATTAAAATTGTTTAAAGGTTGTCAAACGTTGTTTCTCGTTGTATATCCTTTAATTCTAGAGTTAAATTGATAAATAACGTGTACGAATTTGTTTAACGCATTTGTTTTGGTTACTCGACGTCTCCGTTCTCATGTAGCCTACATATTGCGTTTTTTTTTTAATTTGCTTACCGGGCTAAAGGTTAGCATGCTTAAAATACGTAAGTCGTTTTGTTCATCATATTTAAGTAGATAACTCATCAGTTGTTTGCATCAGAGCGATAATTTTTGAGATAGTTATTAAAACTGTTTAAAGGTTGTCAAACGTTGTTTCTCGTTGTATATCCTTTAATTCTAGAGTTAAATTGATAAATAACGTGTACGAATTTGTTTAACGCATTTGTTTTGGTTACTCGACGTCTCCGTTCTCGTGTAGCCTACATATTGCGTTTTTTTTTTAATTTGCTTACCGGGCTAAAGGTTAGCATGTTTAAAATACGTAAGTCGTTTTGTTCATCAAATTTAAGTAGATAACTCATCAGTTGTTTGCATCAGAGCGACAATTTTTGAGATAGTTATTAAAACTGTTTAAAGGTTGTCAAACGTTGTTTCTCGTTGTATATCCTTTAATTCTAGAGTTAAATTGATAAATAACGTGTACGAATTTGTTTAACGCATTTGTTTTGGTTACTCGACGTCTCCGTTCTCGTGTAGCCTACATATTGCGTTTTTTTTTTAATTTGCTTACCGGGCTAAAGGTTAGCATGTTTAAAATACGTAAGTCGTTTTGTTCAACAAATTTGAGTAGATAACTCAGCAGTTGTTTGCATCAGAGCGACAATTTTTGAGATAGTTATTAAAATTGTTTAAAGGTTGTCAAACGTTGTTTCTCGTTGTATATCCTTTAATTCTAGAGTTAAATTGATAAATAACGTGTACGAATTTGTTTAACGCATTTGTTTTGGTTACTCGACGTCTCCGTTCTCGTGTAGCCTACATATTGCGTTTTTTTTTTAATTTGCTTACCTGGCTAAAGGTTAGCATGTTTAAAATACGTAAGTCGTTTTGTTCATCATATTTAAGTAGATAACTCATCAGTTGTTTGCATCAGAGCGATAATTTTTGAGATAGTTATTAAAACTGTTTAAAGGTTGTCAAACGTTGTTTCTCGTTGTATATCCTTTAATTCTAGAGTTAAATTGATAAATAACGTGTACGAATTTGTTTAACGCATTTGTTTTGGTTACTCGACGTCTCCGTTCTCGTGTAGCCTACATATTGCGTTTTTTTTTTAATTTGCTTACCGGGCTAAAGGTTAGCATGTTTAAAATACGTAAGTCGTTTTGTTCAACAAATTTGAGTAGATAACTCAGCAGTTGTTTGCATCAGAGCGACAATTTTTGAGATAGTTATTAAAACTGTTTAAAGGTTGTCAAACGTTGTTTCTCGTTGTATATCCTTTAATTCTAGAGTTAAATTGATAAATAACGTGTACGAATTTGTTTAACGCATTTGTTTTGGTTACTCGACGTCTCCGTTCTCGTGTAGCCTACATATTGCGTTTTTTTTTTAATTTGCTTACCTGGCTAAAGGTTAGCATGTTTAAAATACGTAAGTCGTTTTGTTCATCATATTTAAGTAGATAACTCATCAGTTGTTTGCATCAGAGCGATAATTTTTGAGATAGTTATTAAAACTGTTTAAAGGTTGTCAAACGTTGTTTCTCGTTGTATATCCTTTAATTCTAGAGTTAAATTGATAAATAACGTGTACGAATTTGTTTAACGCATTTGTTTTGGTTACTCGACGTCTACGTTCTCGTGTAGCCTACATATTGCGTTTTTTTTTTAATTTGCTTACCTGGCTAAAGGTTAGCATGTTTAAAATACGTAAGTCGTTTTGTTCATCATATTTAAGTAGATAACTCATCAGTTGTTTGCATCAGAGCGATAATTTTTGAGATAGTTATTAAAACTGTTTAAAGGTTGTCAAACGTTGTTTCTCGTTGTATATCCTTTAATTCTAGAGTTAAATTGATAAATAACGTGTACGAATTTGTTTAACGCATTTGTTTTGGTTACTCGACGTCTCCGTTCTCGTGTAGCCTACATATTGCGTTTTTTTTTTAATTTGCTTACCGGGCTAAAGGTTAGCATGTTTAAAATACGTAAGTCGTTTTGTTCAACAAATTTGAGTAGATAACTCAGCAGTTGTTTGCATGAGAGCGACAATTTTTGAGATAGTTATTAAAATTGTTTAAAGGTTGTCAAACGTTGTTTCTCGTTGTATATCCTTTAATTCTAGAGTTAAATTGATAAATAACGTGTACGAATTTGTTTAACGCATTTGTTTTGGTTACTCGACGTCTCCGTTCTCGTGTAGCCTACATATTGCGTTTTTTTTTTAATTTGCTTACCGGGCTAAAGGTTAGCATGTTTAAAATACGTAAGTCGTTTTGTTCATCATATTTAAGTAGATAACTCATCAGTTGTTTGCATCAGAGCGATAATTTTTGAGATAGTTATTAAAACTGTTTAAAGGTTGTCAAACGTTGTTTCTCGTTGTATATCCTTTAATTCTAGAGTTAAATTGATAAATAACGTGTACGAATTTGTTTAACGCATTTGTTTTGGTTACTCGACGTCTCCGTTCTCGTGTAGCCTACATATTGCGTTTTTTTTTTAATTTGCTTACCTGGCTAAAGGTTAGCATGTTTAAAATACGTAAGTCGTTTTGTTCATCATATTTAAGTAGATAACTCATCAGTTGTTTGCATCAGAGCGATAATTTTTGAGATAGTTATTAAAACTGTTTAAAGGTTGTCAAACGTTGTTTCTCGTTGTATATCCTTTAATTCTAGAGTTAAATTGATAAATAACGTGTACGAATTTGTTTAACGCATTTGTTTTGGTTACTCGACGTCTCCGTTCTCGTGTAGCCTACATATTGCGTTTTTTTTTTAATTTGCTTACCGGGCTAAAGGTTAGCATGTTTAAAATACGTAAGTCGTTTTGTTCAACAAATATGAGTAGATAACTCAGCAGTTGTTTGCATCAGAGCGACAATTTTTGAGATAGTTATTAAAACTGTTTAAAGGTTGCCAAACGTTGTTTCTCGTTGTATATACTTTAATTCTAGAGTTAAATTGATAAATAACGTGTACGAATTTGTTTAACGCATTTGTTTTGGTTACTCGACGTCTCCGTTCTCGTGTAGCCTACATATTGCGTTTTTTTTTTAATTTGCTTACCGGGCTAAAGGTTAGCATGTTTAAAATACTTAAGTCGTTTTGTTCAACAAATATGAGTAGATAACTCAGCAGTTGTTTGCATCAGAGCGACAATTTTTGAGATAGTTATTAAAACTGTTTAAAGGTTGTCAAACGTTGTTTCTCGTTGTATATCCTTTAATTCTAGAGTTAAATTGATAAATAACGTGTACGAATTTGTTTAACGCATTTGTTTTGGTTACTCGACGTCTCCGTTCTCGTGTAGCCTACATATTGCGTTTTTTTTTTAATTTGCTTACCGGGCTAAAGGTTAGCATGTTTAAAATACGTAAGTCGTTTTGTTCAACAAATATGAGTAGATAACTCAGCAGTTGTTTGCATCAGAGCGACAATTTTTGAGATAGTTATTAAAACTGTTTAAAGGTTGCCAAACGTTGTTTCTCGTTGTATATACTTTAATTCTAGAGTTAAATTGATAAATAACGTGTACGAATTTGTTTAACGCATTTGTTTTGGTTACTCGACGTCTCCGTTCTCGTGTAGCCTACATATTGCGTTTTTTTTTTAATTTGCTTACCTGGCTAAAGGTTAGCATGTTTAAAATACGTAAGTCGTTTTGTTCATCATATTTAAGTAGATAACTCATCAGTTGTTTGCATCAGAGCGATAATTTTTGAGATAGTTATTAAAACTGTTTAAAGGTTGTCAAACGTTGTTTCTCGTTGTATATCCTTTAATTCTAGAGTTAAATTGATAAATAACGTGTACGAATTTGTTTAACGCATTTGTTTTGGTTACTCGACGTCTCCGTTCTCGTGTAGCCTACATATTGCGTTTTTTTTTTAATTTGCTTACCGGGCTAAAGGTTAGCATGTTTAAAATACGTAAGTCGTTTTGTTCATCAAATTTAAGTAGATAACTCATCAGTTGTTTGCATCAGAGCGACAATTTTTGAGATATTTATTAAAACTGTTTAAAGGTTGTCAAACGTTGTTTCTCGTTGTATATCCTTTAATTCTAGAGTTAAATTGATAAATAACGTGTACGAATTTGTTTAACGCATTTGTTTTGGTTACTCGACGTCTCCGTTCTCGTGTAGCCTACATATTGCGTTTTTTTTTTAATTTGCTTACCGGGCTAAAGGTTAGCATGTTTAAAATACGTAAGTCGTTTTGTTCAACAAATTTGAGTAGATAACTCATCAGTTGTTTGCATCAGAGCGATAATTTTTGAGATAGTTATTAAAACTGTTTAAAGGTTGTCAAACGTTGTTTCTCGTTGTATATCCTTTAATTCTAGAGTTAAATTGATAAATAACGTGTACGAATTTGTTTAACGCATTTGTTTTGGTTACTCGACGTCTCCGTTCTCGTGTAGCCTACATATTGCGTTTTTTTTTTAATTTGCTTACCGGGCTAAAGGTTAGCATGTTTAAAATACGTAAGTCGTTTTGTTCAACAAATTTGAGTAGATAACTCAGCAGTTGTTTGCATGAGAGCGACAATTTTTGAGATAGTTATTAAAATTGTTTAAAGGTTGTCAAACGTTGTTTCTCGTTGTATATCCTTTAATTCTAGAGTTAAATTGATAAATAACGTGTACGAATTTGTTTAACGCATTTGTTTTGGTTACTCGACGTCTCCGTTCTCGTGTAGCCTACATATTGCGTTTTTTTTTTAATTTGCTTACCGGGCTAAAGGTTAGCATGTTTAAAATACGTAAGTCGTTTTGTTCATCATATTTAAGTAGATAACTCATCAGTTGTTTGCATCAGAGCGATAATTTTTGAGATAGTTATTAAAACTGTTTAAAGGTTGTCAAACGTTGTTTCTCGTTGTATATCCTTTAATTCTAGAGTTAAATTGATAAATAACGTGTACGAATTTGTTTAACGCATTTGTTTTGGTTACTCGACGTCTCCGTTCTCGTGTAGCCTACATATTGCGTTTTTTTTTTAATTTGCTTACCTGGCTAAAGGTTAGCATGTTTAAAATACGTAAGTCGTTTTGTTCATCATATTTAAGTAGATAACTCATCAGTTGTTTGCATCAGAGCGATAATTTTTGAGATAGTTATTAAAACTGTTTAAAGGTTGTCAAACGTTGTTTCTCGTTGTATATCCTTTAATTCTAGAGTTAAATTGATAAATAACGTGTACGAATTTGTTTAACGCATTTGTTTTGGTTACTCGACGTCTCCGTTCTCGTGTAGCCTACATATTGCGTTTTTTTTTTAATTTGCTTACCGGGCTAAAGGTTAGCATGTTTAAAATACGTAAGTCGTTTTGTTCAACAAATATGAGTAGATAACTCAGCAGTTGTTTGCATCAGAGCGACAATTTTTGAGATAGTTATTAAAACTGTTTAAAGGTTGCCAAACGTTGTTTCTCGTTGTATATACTTTAATTCTAGAGTTAAATTGATAAATAACGTGTACGAATTTGTTTAACGCATTTGTTTTGGTTACTCGACGTCTCCGTTCTCGTGTAGCCTACATATTGCGTTTTTTTTTTAATTTGCTTACCTGGCTAAAGGTTAGCATGTTTAAAATACGTAAGTCGTTTTGTTCATCATATTTAAGTAGATAACTCATCAGTTGTTTGCATCAGAGCGATAATTTTTGAGATAGTTATTAAAACTGTTTAAAGGTTGTCAAACGTTGTTTCTCGTTGTATATCCTTTAATTCTAGAGTTAAATTGATAAATAACGTGTACGAATTTGTTTAACGCATTTGTTTTGGTTACTCGACGTCTCCGTTCTCGTGTAGCCTACATATTGCGTTTTTTTTTTAATTTGCTTACCGGGCTAAAGGTTAGCATGTTTAAAATACGTAAGTCGTTTTGTTCATCAAATTTAAGTAGATAACTCATCAGTTGTTTGCATCAGAGCGACAATTTTTGAGATATTTATTAAAACTGTTTAAAGGTTGTCAAACGTTGTTTCTCGTTGTATATCCTTTAATTCTAGAGTTAAATTGATAAATAACGTGTACGAATTTGTTTAACGCATTTGTTTTGGTTACTCGACGTCTCCGTTCTCGTGTAGCCTACATATTGCGTTTTTTTTTTAATTTGCTTACCGGGCTAAAGGTTAGCATGTTTAAAATACGTAAGTCGTTTTGTTCAACAAATTTGAGTAGATAACTCATCAGTTGTTTGCATCAGAGCGATAATTTTTGAGATAGTTATTAAAACTGTTTAAAGGTTGTCAAACGTTGTTTCTCGTTGTATATCCTTTAATTCTAGAGTTAAATTGATAAATAACGTGTACGAATTTGTTTAACGCATTTGTTTTGGTTACTCGACGTCTCCGTTCTCGTATAGCCTACATATTGCATTTTTTTTTTAATTTGCTTACCGGGCTAAAGGTTAGCATGTTTAAAATACGTAAGTCGTTTTGTTCAACAAATTTAAGTAGATAACTCATCAGTTGTTTGCATCAGAGCGATAATTTTTGAGATAGTTATTAAAACTGTTTAAAGGTTGTCAAACGTTGTTTCTCGTTGTATATACTTTAATTCTAGAGTTAAATTGATAAATAACGTGTACGAATTTGTTTAACTCATTTGTTTTGGTTACTCGACGTCTCCGTTCTCGTGTAGCCCACATATTGCGTTTTTTTTTTAATTTGCTTACCGGGCTAAAGGTTAGCATGTTTAAAATACGTAAGTCGTTTTGTTCATCAAATTTAAGTAGATAACTCATCAGTTGTTTGCATCAGAGCGATAATTTTTGAGATAGTTACTAAAACTGTTTAAAGGTTGTCAAACGTTGTTTCTCGTTGTATATCCTTTAACTCTAGAGTTAAATTGATAAATAACGTGTACGAATTTGTTTAACGCATTTGTTTTGGTTACTCGACGTCTCCGTTCTCGTGTAGCCTACATATTGCGTTTTTTTTTTAATTTGCTTACCGGGCTAAAGGTTAGCATGTTTAAAATACGTAAGTCGTTTTGTTCATCAAATTTAAGTAGATAACTCATCAGTTGTTTGCATCAGAGCGATAATTTTTGAGATAGTTATTAAAACTGTTTAAAAGTTGTCAAACGTTGTTTCTCGTTGTACATCCTTTAATTCTAGAGTTAAATTGATAAATAACATGTACGAATTTGTTTAACGCATTTGTTTTGGTTACTCGACGTCTCCGTTCTCGTGTAGCCTACATATTGCGTTTTTTTTTTAATTTGCTTACCGGGCTAAAGAATAGCATGTTTAAAATACGTAAGTCGTTTTGTTCATCAAATTTAAGTAGATAACTCATCAGTTGTTTGCATCAGAAGAAATTCCGAATTTCCGTTCTCGTGTAGCCCACATATTGCGTTTTTTTTTTAATTTGCTTACCGGGCTAAAGGTTAGCATGTTTAAAATACGTAAGTCGTTTTGTTCATCATATTTAAGTAGATAACTCATCAGTTGTTTGTATCAGAGCGATAATTTTTGAGATAGTTATTAAAACAGTTTAAAGGTTGTCAAACGTTGTTTCTCGTTGTATATCCTTTAATTCTAGAGTTAAATTGATAAATAACGTGTACGAATTTGTTTAACGCATTTGTTTTGGTTACTCGACGTCTCCGTTCTCGTGTAGCCTACATATTGCGTTTTTTTTTTAATTTGCTTACCGGGCTAAAGGTTAGCATGTTTAAAATACGTAAGTCGTTTTGTTCAACAATTTTGAGTAGATAACTCAGCAGTTGTTTGCATGAGAGCGACAATTTTTGAGATAGTTATTAAAATTGTTTAAAGGTTGTCAAACGTTGTTTCTCGTTGTATATCCTTTAATTCTAGAGTTAAATTGATAAATAACGTGTACGAATTTGTTTAACGCATTTGTTTTGGTTACTCGACGTCTCCGTTCTCGTGTAGCCTACATATTGCGTTTTTTTTTTAATTTGCTTACCGGGCTAAAGGTTAGCATGTTTAAAATACGTAAGTCGTTTTGTTCATCAAATTTAAGTAGATAACTCATCAGTTGTTTGCATCAGAGCGACAATTTTTGAGATAGTTATTAAAACTGTTTAAAGGTTGTCAAACGTTGTTTCTCGTTGTATATCCTTTAATTCTAGAGTTAAATTGATAAATAACGTGTACGAATTTGTTTAACGCATTTGTTTTGGTTACTCGACGTCTCCGTTCTCGTGTAGCCTACATATTGCGTTTTTTTTTTAATTTGCTTACCGGGCTAAAGGTTAGCATGTTTAAAATACGTAAGTCGTTTTGTTCATCAAATTTAAGTAGATAACTCATCAGTTGTTTGCATCAGAGCGACAATTTTTGAGATAGTTATTAAAACTGTTTAAAGGTTGTCAAACGTTGTTTCTCGTTGTATATCCTTTAATTCTAGAGTTAAATTGATAAATAACGTGTACGAATTTGTTTAACGCATTTGTTTTGGTTACTCGACGTCTCCGTTCTCGTGTAGCCTACATATTGCGTTTTTTTTTTAATTTGCTTACCGGGCTAAAGGTTAGCATGTTTAAAATACGTAAGTCGTTTTGTTCAACAAATTTGAGTAGATAACTCAGCAGTTGTTTGCATCAGAGCGACAATTTTTGAGATAGTTATTAAAATTGTTTAAAGGTTGTCAAACGTTGTTTCTCGTTGTATATCCTTTAATTCTAGAGTTAAATTGATAAATAACGTGTACGAATTTGTTTAACGCATTTGTTTTGGTTACTCGACGTCTCCGTTCTCGTGTAGCCTACATATTGCGTTTTTTTTTTTAATTTGCTTACCTGGCTAAAGGTTAGCATGTTTAAAATACGTAAGTCGTTTTGTTCATCATATTTAAGTAGATAACTCATCAGTTGTTTGCATCAGAGCGATAATTTTTGAGATAGTTATTAAAACTGTTTAAATGTTGTCAAACGTTGTTTCTCGTTGTATATCCTTTAATTCTAGAGTTAAATTGATAAATAACGTGTACGAATTTGTTTAACGCATTTGTTTTGGTTACTCGACGTCTCCGTTCTCGTGTAGCCTACATATTGCGTTTTTTTTTTAATTTGCTTACCTGGCTAAAGGTTAGCATGTTTAAAATACGTAAGTCGTTTTGTTCATCATATTTAAGTAGATAACTCATCAGTTGTTTGCATCAGAGCGATAATTTTTGAGATAGTTATTAAAACTGTTTAAAGGTTGTCAAACGTTGTTTCTCGTTGTATATCCTTTAATTCTAGAGTTAAATTGATAAATAACGTGTACGAATTTGTTTAACGCATTTGTTTTGGTTACTCGACGTCTCCGTTCTCGTGTAGCCTACATATTGCGTTTTTTTTTTAATTTGCTTACCTGGCTAAAGGTTAGCATGTTTAAAATACGTAAGTCGTTTTGTTCATCATATTTAAGTAGATAACTCATCAGTTGTTTGCATCAGAGCGATAATTTTTGAGATAGTTATTAAAATTGTTTAAAGGTTGTCAAACGTTGTTTCTCGTTGTATATCCTTTAATTCTAGAGTTAAATTGATAAATAACGTGTACGAATTTGTTTAACGCATTTGTTTTGGTTACTCGACGTCTCCGTTCTCGTGTAGCCTACATATTGCGTTTTTTTTTTAATTTGCTTACCGGGCTAAAGGTTAGCATGTTTAAAATACGTAAGTCGTTTTGTTCATCAAATTTAAGTAGATAACTCATCAGTTGTTTGCATCAGAGCGACAATTTTTGAGATAGTTATTAAAATTGTTTAAAGGTTGTCAAACGTTGTTTCTCGTTGTATATCCTTTAATTCTAGAGTTAAATTGATAAATAACGTGTACGAATTTGTTTAACGCATTTGTTTTGGTTACTCGACGTCTCCGTTCTCGTGTAGCCTACATATTGCGTTTTTTTTTTAATTTGCTTACCTGGCTAAAGGTTAGCATGTTTAAAATACGTAAGTCGTTTTGTTCATCATATTTAAGTAGATAACTCATCAGTTGTTTGCATCAGAGCGATAATTTTTGAGATAGTTATTAAAACTGTTTAAAGGTTGTCAAACGTTGTTTCTCGTTGTATATCCTTTAATTCTAGAGTTAAATTGATAAATAACGTGTACGAATTTGTTTAACGCATTTGTTTTGGTTACTCGACGTCTCCGTTCTCGTGTAGCCTACATATTGCGTTTTTTTTTTAATTTGCTTACCGGGCTAAAGGTTAGCATGTTTAAAATACGTAAGTCGTTTTGTTCAACAAATTTGAGTAGATAACTCAGCAGTTGTTTGCATCAGAGCGACAATTTTTGAGATAGTTATTAAAACTGTTTAAAGGTTGTCAAACGTTGTTTCTCGTTGTATATCCTTTAATTCTAGAGTTAAATTGATAAATAACGTGTACGAATTTGTTTAACGCATTTGTTTTGGTTACTCGACGTCTCCGTTCTCGTGTAGCCTACATATTGCGTTTTTTTTTTAATTTGCTTACCTGGCTAAAGGTTAGCATGTTTAAAATACGTAAGTCGTTTTGTTCATCATATTTAAGTAGATAACTCATCAGTTGTTTGCATCAGAGCGATAATTTTTGAGATAGTTATTAAAACTGTTTAAAGGTTGTCAAACGTTGTTTCTCGTTGTATATCCTTTAATTCTAGAGTTAAATTGATAAATAACGTGTACGAATTTGTTTAACGCAAATGTTTTGGTTACTCGACGTCTCCGTTCTCGTGTAGCCTACATATTGCGTTTTTTTTTTAATTTGCTTACCTGGCTAAAGGTTAGCATGTTTAAAATACGTAAGTCGTTTTGTTCATCATATTTAAGTAGATAACTCATCAGTTGTTTGCATCAGAGCGATAATTTTTGAGATAGTTATTAAAACTGTTTAAAGGTTGTCAAACGTTGTTTCTCGTTGTATATCCTTTAATTCTAGAGTTAAATTGATAAATAACGTGTACGAATTTGTTTAACGCATTTGTTTTGGTTACTCGACGTCTCCGTTCTCGTGTAGCTACATATTGCGTTTTTTTTTTTAATTTGCTTACCTGGCTAAAGGTTAGCATGTTTAAAATACGTAAGTCGTTTTGTTCATCATATTTAAGTAGATAACTCATCAGTTGTTTGCATCAGAGCGATAATTTTTGAGATAGTTATTAAAACTGTTTAAAGGTTGTCAAACGTTGTTTCTCGTTGTATATCCTTTAATTCTAGAGTTAAATTGATAAATAACGTGTACGAATTTGTTTAACGCATTTGTTTTGGTTACTCGACGTCTCCGTTCTCGTGTAGCCTACATATTGCGTTTTTTTTTTAATTTGCTTACCGGGCTAAAGGTTAGCATGTTTAAAATACGTAAGTCGTTTTGTTCAACAAATTTGAGTAGATAACTCAGCAGTTGTTTGCATGAGAGCGACAATTTTTGAGATAGTTATTAAAATTGTTTAAAGGTTGTCAAACGTTGTTTCTCGTTGTATATCCTTTAATTCTAGAGTTAAATTGATAAATAACGTGTACGAATTTGTTTAACGCATTTGTTTTGGTTACTCGACGTCTCCGTTCTCGTGTAGCCTACATATTGCGTTTTTTTTTTAATTTGCTTACCGGGCTAAAGGTAAGCATGTTTAAAATACCTAAGTCGTTTTGTTCATCATATTTAAGTAGATAACTCATCAGTTGTTTGCATCAGAGCGATAATTTTTGAGATAGTTATTAAAACTGTTTAAAGGTTGTCAAACGTTGTTTCTCGTTGTATATCCTTTAATTCTAGAGTTAAATTGATAAATAACGTGTACGAATTTGTTTAACGCATTTGTTTTGGTTACTCGACGTCTCCGTTCTCGTGTAGCCTACATATTGCGTTTTTTTTTTAATTTGCTTACCTGGCTAAAGGTTAGCATGTTTAAAATACGTAAGTCGTTTTGTTCATCATATTTAAGTAGATAACTCATCAGTTGTTTGCATCTGAGCGATAATTTTTGAGATAGTTATTAAAACTGTTTAAAGGTTGTCAAACGTTGTTTCTCGTTGTATATCCTTTAATTCTAGAGTTAAATTGATAAATAACGTGTACGAATTTGTTTAACGCATTTGTTTTGGTTACTCGACGTCTCCGTTCTCGTGTAGCCTACATATTGCGCTTTTTTTAATTTGCTTACCGGGCTAAAGGTTAGCATGTTTAAAATACGTAAGTCGTTTTGTTCAACAAATTTGAGTAGATAACTCAGCAGTTGTTTGCATCAGAGCGACAATTTTTGAGATAGTTATTAAAACTGTTTAAAGGTTGTCAAACGTTGTTTCTCGTTGTATATACTTTAATTCTAGAGTTAAATTGATAAATAACGTGTACGAATTTGTTTAACGCATTTGTTTTGGTTACTCGACGTCTCCGTTCTCGTGTAGCCTACATATTGCGTTTTTTTTTTAATTTGCTTACCTGGCTAAAGGTTAGCATGTTTAAAATACGTAAGTCGTTTTGTTCATCATATTTAAGTAGATAACTCATCAGTTGTTTGCATCAGAGCGATAATTTTTGAGATAGTTATTAAAACTGTTTAAAGGTTGTCAAACGTTGTTTCTCGTTGTATATCCTTTAATTCTAGAGTTAAATTGATAAATAACGTGTACGAATTTGTTTAACGCATTTGTTTTGGTTACTCGACGTCTCCGTTCTCGTGTAGCCTACATATTGCGTTTTTTTTTTAATTTGCTTACCGGGCTAAAGGTTAGCATG
Organism: Eurosta solidaginis; assembly: GCF_040869045.1. Classification (NCBI taxonomy): domain Eukaryota; kingdom Metazoa; phylum Arthropoda; class Insecta; order Diptera; family Tephritidae; genus Eurosta; species Eurosta solidaginis. The sequence goes on from NW_027136944.1 coordinate 423,442, forward strand.
TTTAAAATACGTAAGTCGTTTTGTTCATCAAATTTAAGTAGATAACTCATCAGTTGTTTGCATCAGAGCGACAATTTTTGAGATAGTTATTAAAACTGTTTAAAGGTTGTCAAACGTTGTTTCTCGTTGTATATCCTTTAATTCTAGAGTTAAATTGATAAATAACGTGTACGAATTTGTTTAACGTATTTGTTTTGGTTACTCGACGTCTCCGTTCTCGTGTAGCCTACATATTGCGTTTTTTTTTTAATTTGCTTACCGGGCTAAAGGTTAGCATGTTTAAAATACGTAAGTCGTTTTGTTCATCATATTTAAGTAGATAACTCATCAGTTGTTTGCATCAGAGCGATAATTTTTGAGATAGTTATTAAAACTGTTTAAAGGTTGTCAAACGTTGTTTCTCGTTGTATATCCTTTAATCCTAGAGTTAAATTGATAAATAACGTGTACGAATTTGTTTAACGTATTTGTTTTGGTTACTCGACGTCTCCGTTCTCGTGTAGCCTACATATTGCGTTTTTTTTTTTAATTTGCTTACCGGGCTAAAGGTTAGCATGTTTAAAATACGTAAGTCGTTTTGTTCATCAAATTTAAGTAGATAACTCATCAGTTGTTTGTATCAGAGCGATAATTTTTGAGATAGTTATTAAAACTGTTTAAAGGTTGTCAAACGTTGTTTCTCGTTGTATATCCTTTAATTCTAGAGTTAAATTGATAAATAACGTGTACGAATTTGTTTAACGCATTTGTTTTGGTTACTCGACGTCTCCGTTCTCGTGTAGCCTACATATTGCGTTTTTTTTTTAATTTGCTTACCGGGCTAAAGGTTAGCATGTTTAAAATACGTAAGTCGTTTTGTTCATCAAATTTAAGTAGATAACTCATCAGTTGTTTGCATCAGAGCGATAATTTTTGAGATAGTTATTAAAATTGTTTAAAGGTTGTCAAACGTTGTTTCTCGTTGTATATCCTTTAATTCTAGAGTTAAATTGATAAATAACGTGTACGAATTTGTTTAACGCATTTGTTTTGGTTACTCGACGTCTCCGTTCTCGTGTAGCCTACATATTGCGTTTTTTTTTTTAATTTGCTTACCGGGCTAAAGGTTAGCATGCTTAAAATACGTAAGTCGTTTTGTTCATCATATTTAAGTAGATAACTCATCAGTTGTTTGCATCAGAGCGATAATTTTTGAGATAGGTATTAAAACTGTTTAAAGGTTGTCAAACGTTGTTTCTCGTTGTATATCCTTTAATTCTAGAGTTAAATTGATAAATAACGTGTACGAATTTGTTTAACGCATTTGTTTTGGTTACTCGACGTCTCCGTTCTCGTGTAGCCTACATATTGCGTTTTTTTTTTAATTTGCTTACCGGGCTAAAGGTTAGCATGTTTAAAATACGTAAGTCGTTTTGTTCATCAAATTTAAGTAGATAACTCATCAGTTGTTTGCATCAGAGCGACAATTTTTGAGATAGTTATTAAAACTGTTTAAAGGTTGTCAAACGTTGTTTCTCGTTGTATATCCTTTAATTCTAGAGTTAAATTGATAAATAACGTGTACGAATTTGTTTAACGCATTTGTTTTGGTTACTCGACGTCTCCGTTCTCGTGTAGCCTACATATTGCGTTTTTTTTTTAATTTGCTTACCGGGCTAAAGGTTAGCATGCTTAAAATACGTAAGTCGTTTTGTTCATCATATTTAAGTAGATAACTCATCAGTTGTTTGCATCAGAGCGACAATTTTTGAGATATTTATTAAAACTATTTAAAGGTTGTCAAACGTTGTTTCTCGTTGTATATCCTTTAATTCTAGAGTTAAATTGATAAATAACGTGTACGAATTTGTTTAACGCATTTGTTTTGGTTACTCGACGTCTCCGTTCTCGTGTAGCCTACATATTGCGTTTTTTTTTTTAATTTGCTTACCGGGCTAAAGGTTAGCATGTTTAAAATACGTAAGTCGTTTTGTTCAACAAATTTGAGTAGATAACTCATCAGTTGTTTGCATCAGAGCGATAATTTTTGAGATAGTTATTAAAACTGTTTAAAGGTTGTCAAACGTTGTTTCTCGTTGTATATCCTTTAATTCTAGAGTTAAATTGATAAATAACGTGTACGAATTTGTTTAACGCATTTGTTTTGCTTACTCGACGTCTCCGTTCTCGTGTAGCCTACATATTGCGTTTTTTTTTTAATTTGCTTACCGGGCTAAAGGTTAGCATGTTTAAAATACGTAAGTCGTTTTGTTCAACAAATTTGAGTAGATAACTCAGCAGTTGTTTGCATGAGAGCGACAATTTTTGAGATAGTTATTAAAATTGTTTAAAGGTTGTCAAACGTTGTTTCTCGTTGTATATCCTTTAATTCTAGAGTTAAATTGATAAATAACGTGTACGAATTTGTTTAACGCATTTGTTTTGGTTACTCGACGTCTCCGTTCTCGTGTAGCCTACATATTGCGTTTTTTTTTTAATTTGCTTACCGGGCTAAAGGTTAGCATGTTTAAAATACGTAAGTCGTTTTGTTCATCATATTTAAGTAGATAACTCATCAGTTGTTTGCATCAGAGCGATAATTTTTGAGATAGTTATTAAAACTGTTTAAAGGTTGTCAAACGTTGTTTCTCGTTGTATATCCTTTAATTCTAGAGTTAAATTGATAAATAACGTGTACGAATTTGTTTAACGCATTTGTTTTGGTTACTCGACGTCTCCGTTCTCGTGTAGCCTACATATTGCGTTTTTTTTTTAATTTGCTTACCTGGCTAAAGGTTAGCATGTTTAAAATACGTAAGTCGTTTTGTTCATCATATTTAAGTAGATAACTCATCAGTTGTTTGCATCAGAGCGATAATTTTTGAGATAGTTATTAAAACTGTTTAAAGGTTGTCAAACGTTGTTTCTCGTTGTATATCCTTTAATTCTAGAGTTAAATTGATAAATAACGTGTACGAATTTGTTTAACGCATTTGTTTTGGTTACTCGACGTCTCCGTTCTCGTGTAGCCTACATATTGCGTTTTTTTTTTAATTTGCTTACCGGGCTAAAGGTTAGCATGTTTAAAATACGTAAGTCGTTTTGTTCAACAAATATGAGTAGATAACTCAGCAGTTGTTTGCATCAGAGCGACAATTTTTGAGATAGTTATTAAAACTGTTTAAAGGTTGCCAAACGTTGTTTCTCGTTGTATATACTTTAATTCTAGAGTTAAATTGATAAATAACGTGTACGAATTTGTTTAACGCATTTGTTTTGGTTACTCGACGTCTCCGTTCTCGTGTAGCCTACATATTGCGTTTTTTTTTTAATTTGCTTACCTGGCTAAAGGTTAGCATGTTTAAAATACGTAAGTCGTTTTGTTCATCATATTTAAGTAGATAACTCATCAGTTGTTTGCATCAGAGCGATAATTTTTGAGATAGTTATTAAAACTGTTTAAAGGTTGTCAAACGTTGTTTCTCGTTGTATATCCTTTAATTCTAGAGTTAAATTGATAAATAACGTGTACGAATTTGTTTAACGCATTTGTTTTGGTTACTCGACGTCTCCGTTCTCGTGTAGCCTACATATTGCGTTTTTTTTTTAATTTGCTTACCGGGCTAAAGGTTAGCATGTTTAAAATACGTAAGTCGTTTTGTTCATCAAATTTAAGTAGATAACTCATCAGTTGTTTGCATCAGAGCGACAATTTTTGAGATATTTATTAAAACTGTTTAAAGGTTGTCAAACGTTGTTTCTCGTTGTATATCCTTTAATTCTAGAGTTAAATTGATAAATAACGTGTACGAATTTGTTTAACGCATTTGTTTTGGTTACTCGACGTCTCCGTTCTCGTGTAGCCTACATATTGCGTTTTTTTTTTAATTTGCTTACCGGGCTAAAGGTTAGCATGTTTAAAATACGTAAGTCGTTTTGTTCAACAAATTTGAGTAGATAACTCATCAGTTGTTTGCATCAGAGCGATAATTTTTGAGATAGTTATTAAAACTGTTTAAAGGTTGTCAAACGTTGTTTCTCGTTGTATATCCTTTAATTCTAGAGTTAAATTGATAAATAACGTGTACGAATTTGTTTAACGCATTTGTTTTGGTTACTCGACGTCTCCGTTCTCGTATAGCCTACATATTGCATTTTTTTTTTAATTTGCTTACCGGGCTAAAGGTTAGCATGTTTAAAATACGTAAGTCGTTTTGTTCAACAAATTTAAGTAGATAACTCATCAGTTGTTTGCATCAGAGCGATAATTTTTGAGATAGTTATTAAAACTGTTTAAAGGTTGTCAAACGTTGTTTCTCGTTGTATATACTTTAATTCTAGAGTTAAATTGATAAATAACGTGTACGAATTTGTTTAACTCATTTGTTTTGGTTACTCGACGTCTCCGTTCTCGTGTAGCCCACATATTGCGTTTTTTTTTTAATTTGCTTACCGGGCTAAAGGTTAGCATGTTTAAAATACGTAAGTCGTTTTGTTCATCAAATTTAAGTAGATAACTCATCAGTTGTTTGCATCAGAGCGATAATTTTTGAGATAGTTATTAAAACTGTTTAAAGGTTGTCAAACGTTGTTTCTCGTTGTATATCCTTTAACTCTAGAGTTAAATTGATAAATAACGTGTACGAATTTGTTTAACGCATTTGTTTTGGTTACTCGACGTCTCCGTTCTCGTGTAGCCTACATATTGCGTTTTTTTTTTAATTTGCTTACCGGGCTAAAGGTTAGCATGTTTAAAATACGTAAGTCGTTTTGTTCATCAAATTTAAGTAGATAACTCATCAGTTGTTTGCATCAGAGCGATAATTTTTGAGATAGTTATTAAAACTGTTTAAAAGTTGTCAAACGTTGTTTCTCGTTGTACATCCTTTAATTCTAGAGTTAAATTGATAAATAACATGTACGAATTTGTTTAACGCATTTGTTTTGGTTACTCGACGTCTCCGTTCTCGTGTAGCCTACATATTGCGTTTTTTTTTTAATTTGCTTACCGGGCTAAAGAATAGCATGTTTAAAATACGTAAGTCGTTTTGTTCATCAAATTTAAGTAGATAACTCATCAGTTGTTTGCATCAGAAGAAATTCCGAATTTCCGTTCTCGTGTAGCCCACATATTGCGTTTTTTTTTAAATTTGCTTACCGGGCTAAAGGTTAGCATGTTTAAAATACGTAAGTCGTTTTGTTCATCATATTTAAGTAGATAACTCATCAGTTGTTTGTATCAGAGCGATAATTTTTGAGATAGTTATTAAAACAGTTTAAAGGTTGTCAAACGTTGTTTCTCGTTGTATATCCTTTAATTCTAGAGTTAAATTGATAAATAACGTGTACGAATTTGTTTAACGCATTTGTTTTGGTTACTCGACGTCTCCGTTCTCGTGTAGCCTACATATTGCGTTTTTTTTTTAATTTGCTTACCGGGCTAAAGGTTAGCATGTTTAAAATACGTAAGTCGTTTTGTTCAACAAATTTGAGTAGATAACTCAGCAGTTGTTTGCATGAGAGCGACAATTTTTGAGATAGTTATTAAAATTGTTTAAAGGTTGTCAAACGTTGTTTCTCGTTGTATATCCTTTAATTCTAGAGTTAAATTGATAAATAACGTGTACGAATTTGTTTAACGCATTTGTTTTGGTTACTCGACGTCTCCGTTCTCGTGTAGCCTACATATTGCGTTTTTTTTTTAATTTGCTTACCGGGCTAAAGGTTAGCATGTTTAAAATACGTAAGTCGTTTTGTTCATCAAATTTAAGTAGATAACTCATCAGTTGTTTGCATCAGAGCGACAATTTTTGAGATAGTTATTAAAACTGTTTAAAGGTTGTCAAACGTTGTTTCTCGTTGTATATCCTTTAATTCTAGAGTTAAATTGATAAATAACGTGTACGAATTTGTTTAACGCATTTGTTTTGGTTACTCGACGTCTCCGTTCTCGTGTAGCCTACATATTGCGTTTTTTTTTTAATTTGCTTACCGGGCTAAAGGTTAGCATGTTTAAAATACGTAAGTCGTTTTGTTCATCAAATTTAAGTAGATAACTCATCAGTTGTTTGCATCAGAGCGACAATTTTTGAGATAGTTATTAAAACTGTTTAAAGGTTGTCAAACGTTGTTTCTCGTTGTATATCCTTTAATTCTAGAGTTAAATTGATAAATAACGTGTACGAATTTGTTTAACGCATTTGTTTTGGTTACTCGACGTCTCCGTTCTCGTGTAGCCTACATATTGCGTTTTTTTTTTAATTTGCTTACCTGGCTAAAGGTTAGCATGTTTAAAATACGTAAGTCGTTTTGTTCATCATATTTAAGTAGATAACTCATCAGTTGTTTGCATCAGAGCGATAATTTTTGAGATAGTTATTAAAACTGTTTAAAGGTTGTCAAACGTTGTTTCTCGTTGTATATCCTTTAATTCTAGAGTTAAATTGATAAATAACGTGTACGAATTTGTTTAACGCATTTGTTTTGGTTACTCGACGTCTCCGTTCTCGTGTAGCCTACATATTGCGTTTTTTTTTTAATTTGCTTACCTGGCTAAAGGTTAGCATGTTTAAAATACGTAAGTCGTTTTGTTCATCATATTTAAGTAGATAACTCATCAGTTGTTTGCATCAGAGCGATAATTTTTGAGATAGTTATTAAAATTGTTTAAAGGTTGTCAAACGTTGTTTCTCGTTGTATATCCTTTAATTCTAGAGTTAAATTGATAAATAACGTGTACGAATTTGTTTAACGCATTTGTTTTGGTTACTCGACGTCTCCGTTCTCGTGTAGCCTACATATTGCGTTTTTTTTTTAATTTGCTTACCGGGCTAAAGGTTAGCATGTTTAAAATACGTAAGTCGTTTTGTTCATCAATTTAAGTAGATAACTCATCAGTTGTTTGCATCAGAGCGACAATTTTTGAGATAGTTATTAAAATTGTTTAAAGGTTGTCAAACGTTGTTTCTCGTTGTATATCCTTTAATTCTAGAGTTAAATTGATAAATAACGTGTACGAATTTGTTTAACGCATTTGTTTTGGTTACTCGACGTCTCCGTTCTCGTGTAGCCTACATATTGCGTTTTTTTTTTAATTTGCTTACCTGGCTAAAGGTTAGCATGTTTAAAATACGTAAGTCGTTTTGTTCATCATATTTAAGTAGATAACTCATCAGTTGTTTGCATCAGAGCGATAATTTTTGAGATAGTTATTAAAACTGTTTAAAGGTTGTCAAACGTTGTTTCTCGTTGTATATCCTTTAATTCTAGAGTTAAATTGATAAATAACGTGTACGAATTTGTTTAACGCATTTGTTTTGGTTACTCGACGTCTCCGTTCTCGTGTAGCCTACATATTGCGTTTTTTTTTTAATTTGCTTACCGGGCTAAAGGTTAGCATGTTTAAAATACGTAAGTCATTTTGTTCAACAAATTTGAGTAGATAACTCAGCAGTTGTTTGCATCAGAGCGACAATTTTTGAGATAGTTATTAAAACTGTTTAAAGGTTGTCAAACGTTGTTTCTCGTTGTATATCCTTTAATTCTAGAGTTAAATTGATAAATAACGTGTACGAATTTGTTTAACGCATTTGTTTTGGTTACTCGACGTCTCCGTTCTCGTGTAGCCTACATATTGCGTTTTTTTTTTAATTTGCTTACCTGGCTAAAGGTTAGCATGTTTAAAATACGTAAGTCGTTTTGTTCATCATATTTAAGTAGATAACTCATCAGTTGTTTGCATCAGAGCGATAATTTTTGAGATAGTTATTAAAACTGTTTAAAGGTTGTCAAACGTTGTTTCTCGTTGTATATCCTTTAATTCTAGAGTTAAATTGATAAATAACGTGTACGAATTTGTTTAACGCAAATGTTTTGGTTACTCGACGTCTCCGTTCTCGTGTAGCCTACATATTGCGTTTTTTTTTTAATTTGCTTACCTGGCTAAAGGTTAGCATGTTTAAAATACGTAAGTCGTTTTGTTCATCATATTTAAGTAGATAACTCATCAGTTGTTTGCATCAGAGCGATAATTTTTGAGATAGTTATTAAAACTGTTTAAAGGTTGTCAAACGTTGTTTCTCGTTGTATATCCTTTAATTCTAGAGTTAAATTGATAAATAACGTGTACGAATTTGTTTAACGCATTTGTTTTGGTTACTCGACGTCTCCGTTCTCGTGTAGCTACATATTGCGTTTTTTTTTTTAATTTGCTTACCTGGCTAAAGGTTAGCATGTTTAAAATACGTAAGTCGTTTTGTTCATCATATTTAAGTAGATAACTCATCAGTTGTTTGCATCAGAGCGATAATTTTTGAGATAGTTATTAAAACTGTTTAAAGGTTGTCAAACGTTGTTTCTCGTTGTATATCCTTTAATTCTAGAGTTAAATTGATAAATAACGTGTACGAATTTGTTTAACGCATTTGTTTTGGTTACTCGACGTCTCCGTTCTCGTGTAGCCTACATATTGCGTTTTTTTTTTAATTTGCTTACCGGGCTAAAGGTTAGCATGTTTAAAATACGTAAGTCGTTTTGTTCAACAAATTTGAGTAGATAACTCAGCAGTTGTTTGCATGAGAGCGACAATTTTTGAGATAGTTATTAAAATTGTTTAAAGGTTGTCAAACGTTGTTTCTCGTTGTATATCCTTTAATTCTAGAGTTAAATTGATAAATAACGTGTACGAATTTTTTTAACGCATTTGTTTTGGTTACTCGACGTCTCCGTTCTCGTGTAGCCTACATATTGCGTTTTTTTTTTAATTTGCTTACCGGGCTAAAGGTTAGCATGTTTAAAATACGTAAGTCGTTTTGTTCATCATATTTAAGTAGATAACTCATCAGTTGTTTGCATCAGAGCGATAATTTTTGAGATAGTTATTAAAACTGTTTAAAGGTTGTCAAACGTTGTTTCTCGTTGTATATCCTTTAATTCTAGAGTTAAATTGATAAATAACGTGTACGAATTTGTTTAACGCATTTGTTTTGGTTACTCGACGTCTCCGTTCTCGTGTAGCCTACATATTGCGTTTTTTTTTTAATTTGCTTACCTGGCTAAAGGTTAGCATGTTTAAAATACGTAAGTCGTTTTGTTCATCATATTTAAGTAGATAACTCATCAGTTGTTTGCATCTGAGCGATAATTTTTGAGATAGTTATTAAAACTGTTTAAAGGTTGTCAAACGTTGTTTCTCGTTGTATATCCTTTAATTCTAGAGTTAAATTGATAAATAACGTGTACGAATTTGTTTAACGCATTTGTTTTGGTTACTCGACGTCTCCGTTCTCGTGTAGCCTACATATTGCGCTTTTTTTTAATTTGCTTACCGGGCTAAAGGTTAGCATGTTTAAAATACGTAAGTCGTTTTGTTCAACAAATTTGAGTAGATAACTCAGCAGTTGTTTGCATCAGAGCGACAATTTTTGAGATAGTTATTAAAATTGTTTAAAGGTTGTCAAACGTTGTTTCTCGTTGTATATCCTTTAATTCTAGAGTTAAATTGATAAATAACGTGTACGAATTTGTTTAACGCATTTGTTTTGGTTACTCGACGTCTCCGTTCTCGTGTAGCCTACATATTGCGTTTTTTTTTTTAATTTGCTTACCTGGCTAAAGGTTAGCATGTTTAAAATACGTAAGTCGTTTTGTTCATCATATTTAAGTAGATAACTCATCAGTTGTTTGCATCAGAGCGATAATTTTTGAGATAGTTATTAAAACTGTTTAAATGTTGTCAAACGTTGTTTCTCGTTGTATATCCTTTAATTCTAGAGTTAAATTGATAAATAACGTGTACGAATTTGTTTAACGCATTTGTTTTGGTTACTCGACGTCTCCGTTCTCGTGTAGCCTACATATTGCGTTTTTTTTTTAATTTGCTTACCTGGCTAAAGGTTAGCATGTTTAAAATACGTAAGTCGTTTTGTTCATCATATTTAAGTAGATAACTCATCAGTTGTTTGCATCAGAGCGATAATTTTTGAGATAGTTATTAAAACTGTTTAAAGGTTGTCAAACGTTGTTTCTCGTTGTATATCCTTTAATTCTAGAGTTAAATTGATAAATAACGTGTACGAATTTGTTTAACGCATTTGTTTTGGTTACTCGACGTCTCCGTTCTCGTGTAGCCTACATATTGCGTTTTTTTTTTAATTTGCTTACCTGGCTAAAGGTTAGCATGTTTAAAATACGTAAGTCGTTTTGTTCATCATATTTAAGTAGATAACTCATCAGTTGTTTGCATCAGAGCGATAATTTTTGAGATAGTTATTAAAATTGTTTAAAGGTTGTCAAACGTTGTTTCTCGTTGTATATCCTTTAATTCTAGAGTTAAATTGATAAATAACGTGTACGAATTTGTTTAACGCATTTGTTTTGGTTACTCGACGTCTCCGTTCTCGTGTAGCCTACATATTGCGTTTTTTTTTTAATTTGCTTACCGGGCTAAAGGTTAGCATGTTTAAAATACGTAAGTCGTTTTGTTCATCAAATTTAAGTAGATAACTCATCAGTTGTTTGCATCAGAGCGACAATTTTTGAGATAGTTATTAAAATTGTTTAAAGGTTGTCAAACGTTGTTTCTCGTTGTATATCCTTTAATTCTAGAGTTAAATTGATAAATAACGTGTACGAATTTGTTTAACGCATTTGTTTTGGTTACTCGACGTCTCCGTTCTCGTGTAGCCTACATATTGCGTTTTTTTTTTAATTTGCTTACCTGGCTAAAGGTTAGCATGTTTAAAATACGTAAGTCGTTTTGTTCATCATATTTAAGTAGATAACTCATCAGTTGTTTGCATCAGAGCGATAATTTTTGAGATAGTTATTAAAACTGTTTAAAGGTTGTCAAACGTTGTTTCTCGTTGTATATCCTTTAATTCTAGAGTTAAATTGATAAATAACGTGTACGAATTTGTTTAACGCATTTGTTTTGGTTACTCGACGTCTCCGTTCTCGTGTAGCCTACATATTGCGTTTTTTTTTTAATTTGCTTACCGGGCTAAAGGTTAGCATGTTTAAAATACGTAAGTCGTTTTGTTCAACAAATTTGAGTAGATAACTCAGCAGTTGTTTGCATCAGAGCGACAATTTTTGAGATAGTTATTAAAACTGTTTAAAGGTTGTCAAACGTTGTTTCTCGTTGTATATCCTTTAATTCTAGAGTTAAATTGATAAATAACGTGTACGAATTTGTTTAACGCATTTGTTTTGGTTACTCGACGTCTCCGTTCTCGTGTAGCCTACATATTGCGTTTTTTTTTTAATTTGCTTACCTGGCTAAAGGTTAGCATGTTTAAAATACGTAAGTCGTTTTGTTCATCATATTTAAGTAGATAACTCATCAGTTGTTTGCATCAGAGCGATAATTTTTGAGATAGTTATTAAAACTGTTTAAAGGTTGTCAAACGTTGTTTCTCGTTGTATATCCTTTAATTCTAGAGTTAAATTGATAAATAACGTGTACGAATTTGTTTAACGCAAATGTTTTGGTTACTCGACGTCTCCGTTCTCGTGTAGCCTACATATTGCGTTTTTTTTTAATTTGCTTACCTGGCTAAAGGTTAGCATGTTTAAAATACGTAAGTCGTTTTGTTCATCATATTTAAGTAGATAACTCATCAGTTGTTTGCATCAGAGCGATAATTTTTGAGATAGTTATTAAAACTGTTTAAAGGTTGTCAAACGTTGTTTCTCGTTGTATATCCTTTAATTCTAGAGTTAAATTGATAAATAACGTGTACGAATTTGTTTAACGCATTTGTTTTGGTTACTCGACGTCTCCGTTCTCGTGTAGCTACATATTGCGTTTTTTTTTTAATTTGCTTACCTGGCTAAAGGTTAGCATGTTTAAAATACGTAAGTCGTTTTGTTCATCATATTTAAGTAGATAACTCATCAGTTGTTTGCATCAGAGCGATAATTTTTGAGATAGTTATTAAAACTGTTTAAAGGTTGTCAAACGTTGTTTCTCGTTGTATATCCTTTAATTCTAGAGTTAAATTGATAAATAACGTGTACGAATTTGTTTAACGCATTTGTTTTGGTTACTCGACGTCTCCGTTCTCGTGTAGCCTACATATTGCGTTTTTTTTTAAATTTGCTTACCGGGCTAAAGGTTAGCATGTTTAAAATACGTAAGTCGTTTTGTTCAACAAATTTGAGTAGATAACTCAGCAGTTGTTTGCATGAGAGCGACAATTTTTGAGATAGTTATTAAAATTGTTTAAAGGTTGTCAAACGTTGTTTCTCGTTGTATATCCTTTAATTCTAGAGTTAAATTGATAAATAACGTGTACGAATTTTTTTAACGCATTTGTTTTGGTTACTCGACGTCTCCGTTCTCGTGTAGCCTACATATTGCGTTTTTTTTTTAATTTGCTTACCGGGCTAAAGGTTAGCATGTTTAAAATACGTAAGTCGTTTTGTTCATCATATTTAAGTAGATAACTCATCAGTTGTTTGCATCAGAGCGATAATTTTTGAGATAGTTATTAAAACTGTTTAAAGGTTGTCAAACGTTGTTTCTCGTTGTATATCCTTTAATTCTAGAGTTAAATTGATAAATAACGTGTACGAATTTGTTTAACGCATTTGTTTTGGTTACTCGACGTCTCCGTTCTCGTGTAGCCTACATATTGCGTTTTTTTTTTAATTTGCTTACCTGGCTAAAGGTTAGCATGTTTAAAATACGTAAGTCGTTTTGTTCATCATATTTAAGTAGATAACTCATCAGTTGTTTGCATCTGAGCGATAATTTTTGAGATAGTTATTAAAACTGTTTAAAGGTTGTCAAACGTTGTTTCTCGTTGTATATCCTTTAATTCTAGAGTTAAATTGATAAATAACGTGTACGAATTTGTTTAACGCATTTGTTTTGGTTACTCGACGTCTCCGTTCTCGTGTAGCCTACATATTGCGCTTTTTTTTAATTTGCTTACCGGGCTAAAGGTTAGCATGTTTAAAATACGTAAGTCGTTTTGTTCAACAAATTTGAGTAGATAACTCAGCAGTTGTTTGCATCAGAGCGACAATTTTTGAGATAGTTATTAAAACTGTTTAAAGGTTGTCAAACGTTGTTTCTCGTTGTATATACTTTAATTCTAGAGTTAAATTGATAAATAACGTGTACGAATTTGTTTAACGCATTTGTTTTGGTTACTCGACGTCTCCGTTCTCGTGTAGCCTACATATTGCGTTTTTTTTTTTAATTTGCTTACCTGGCTAAAGGTTAGCATGTTTAAAATACGTAAGTCGTTTTGTTCATCATATTTAAGTAGATAACTCATCAGTTGTTTGCATCAGAGCGATAATTTTTGAGATAGTTATTAAAACTGTTTAAAGGTTGTCAAACGTTGTTTCTCGTTGTATATCCTTTAATTCTAGAGTTAAATTGATAAATAACGTGTACGAATTTGTTTAACGCATTTGTTTTGGTTACTCGACGTCTCCGTTCTCGTGTAGCCTACATATTGCGTTTTTTTTTTAATTTGCTTACCGGGCTAAAGGTTAGCATGTTTAAAATACGTAAGTCGTTTTGTTCATCAAATTTAAGTAGATAACTCATCAGTTGTTTGCATCAGAGCGACAATTTTTGAGATAGTTATTAAAACTGTTTAAAGGTTGTCAAACGTTGTTTCTCGTTGTATATCCTTTAATTCTAGAGTTAAATTGATAAATAACGTGTACGAATTTGTTTAACGTATTTGTTTTGGTTACTCGACGTCTTCGTTCTCGTGTAGCCTACATATTGCGTTTTTTTTTTAATTTGCTTACCGGGCTAAAGGTTAGCATGTTTAAAATACGTAAGTCGTTTTGTTCATCATATTTAAGTAGATAACTCATCAGTTGTTTGCATCAGAGCGATAATTTTTGAGATAGTTATTAAAACTGTTTAAAGGTTGTCAAACGTTGTTTCTCGTTGTATATCCTTTAATCCTAGAGTTAAATTGATAAATAACGTGTACGAATTTGTTTAACGTATTTGTTTTGGTTACTCGACGTCTCCGTTCTCGTGTAGCCTACATATTGCGTTTTTTTTTTTAATTTGCTTACCGGGCTAAAGGTTAGCATGTTTAAAATACGTAAGTCGTTTTGTTCATCAAATTTAAGTAGATAACTCATCAGTTGTTTGTATCAGAGCGATAATTTTTGAGATAGTTATTAAAACTGTTTAAAGGTTGTCAAACGTTGTTTCTCGTTGTATATCCTTTAATTCTAGAGTTAAATTGATAAATAACGTGTACGAATTTGTTTAACGCATTTGTTTTGGTTACTCGACGTCTCCGTTCTCGTGTAGCCTACATATTGCGTTTTTTTTTTAATTTGCTTACCGGGCTAAAGGTTAGCATGTTTAAAATACGTAAGTCGTTTTGTTCATCAAATTTAAGTAGATAACTCATCAGTTGTTTGCATCAGAGCGATAATTTTTGAGATAGTTATTAAAATTGTTTAAAGGTTGTCAAACATTGTTTCTCGTTGTATATCCTTTAATTCTAGAGTTAAATTGATAAATAACGTGTACGAATTTGTTTAACGCATTTGTTTTGGTTACTCGACGTCTCCGTTCTCGTGTAGCCTACATATTGCGTTTTTTTTTTAATTTGCTTACCGGGCTAAAGGTTAGCATGCTTAAAATACGTAAGTCGTTTTGTTCATCATATTTAAGTAGATAACTCATCAGTTGTTTGCATCAGAGCGATAATTTTTGAGATAGGTATTAAAACTGTTTAAAGGTTGTCAAACGTTGTTTCTCGTTGTATATCCTTTAATTCTAGAGTTAAATTGATAAATAACGTGTACGAATTTGTTTAACGCATTTGTTTTGGTTACTCGACGTCTCCGTTCTCGTGTAGCCTACATATTGCGTTTTTTTTTTAATTTGCTTACCGGGCTAAAGGTTAGCATGTTTAAAATACGTAAGTCGTTTTGTTCATCAAATTTAAGTAGATAACTCATCAGTTGTTTGCATCAGAGCGACAATTTTTGAGATAGTTATTAAAACTGTTTAAAGGTTGTCAAACGTTGTTTCTCGTTGTATATCCTTTAATTCTAGAGTTAAATTGATAAATAACGTGTACGAATTTGTTTAACGCATTTGTTTTGGTTACTCGACGTCTCCGTTCTCGTGTAGCCTACATATTGCGTTTTTTTTTTTAATTTGCTTACCGGGCTAAAGGTTAGCATGTTTAAAATACGTAAGTCGTTTTGTTCAACAAATTTGAGTAGATAACTCAGCAGTTGTTTGCATCAGAGCGACAATTTTTGAGATAGTTATTAAAATTGTTTAAAGGTTGTCAAACGTTGTTTCTCGTTGTATATCCTTTAATTCTAGAGTTAAATTGATAAATAACGTGTACGAATTTGTTTAACGCATTTGTTTTGGTTACTCGACGTCTCCGTTCTCGTGTAGCCTACATATTGCGTTTTTTTTTTTAATTTGCTTACCTGGCTAAAGGTTAGCATGTTTAAAATACGTAAGTCGTTTTGTTCATCATATTTAAGTAGATAACTCATCAGTTGTTTGCATCAGAGCGATAATTTTTGAGATAGTTATTAAAACTGTTTAAAGGTTGTCAAACGTTGTTTCTCGTTGTATATCCTTTAATTCTAGAGTTAAATTGATAAATAACGTGTACGAATTTGTTTAACGCATTTGTTTTGGTTACTCGACGTCTCCGTTCTCGTGTAGCCTACATATTGCGTTTTTTTTTAATTTGCTTACCGGGCTAAAGGTTAGCATGTTTAAAATACGTAAGTCGTTTTGTTCAACAAATTTGAGTAGATAACTCAGCAGTTGTTTGCATCAGAGCGACAATTTTTGAGATAGTTATTAAAACTGTTTAAAGGTTGTCAAACGTTGTTTCTCGTTGTATATCCTTTAATTCTAGAGTTAAATTGATAAATAACGTGTACGAATTTGTTTAACGCATTTGTTTTGGTTACTCGACGTCTCCGTTCTCGTGTAGCCTACATATTGCGTTTTTTTTTTAATTTGCTTACCTGGCTAAAGGTTAGCATGTTTAAAATACGTAAGTCGTTTTGTTCATCATATTTAAGTAGATAACTCATCAGTTGTTTGCATCAGAGCGATAATTTTTGAGATAGTTATTAAAACTGTTTAAAGGTTGTCAAACGTTGTTTCTCGTTGTATATCCTTTAATTCTAGAGTTAAATTGATAAATAACGTGTACGAATTTGTTTAACGCATTTGTTTTGGTTACTCGACGTCTCCGTTCTCGTGTAGCCTACATATTGCGTTTTTTTTTTAATTTGCTTACCTGGCTAAAGGTTAGCATGTTTAAAATACGTAAGTCGTTTTGTTCATCATATTTAAGTAGATAACTCATCAGTTGTTTGCATCAGAGCGATAATTTTTAAGATAGTTATTAAAACTGTTTAAAGGTTGTCAAACGTTGTTTCTCGTTGTATATCCTTTAATTCTAGAGTTAAATTGATAAATAACGTGTACGAATTTGTTTAACGCATTTGTTTTGGTTACTCGACGTCTCCGTTCTCGTGTAGCCTACATATTGCGTTTTTTTTTTAATTTGCTTACCGGGCTAAAGGTTAGCATGTTTAAAATACGTAAGTCGTTTTGTTCAACAAATTTGAGTAGATAACTCAGCAGTTGTTTGCATCAGAGCGACAATTTTTGAGATAGTTATTAAAACTGTTTAAAGGTTGTCAAACGTTGTTTCTCGTTGTATATCCTTTAATTCTAGAGTTAAATTGATAAATAACGTGTACGAATTTGTTTAACGCATTTGTTTTGGTTACTCGACATCTCCGTTCTCGTGTAGCCTACATATTGCGTTTTTTTTTTAATTTGCTTACCTGGCTAAAGGTTAGCATGTTTAAAATACGTAAGTCGTTTTGTTCATCATATTTAAGTAGATAACTCATCAGTTGTTTGCATCAGAGCGATAATTTTTGAGATAGTTATTAAAACTGTTTAAAGGTTGTCAAACGTTGTTTCTCGTTGTATATCCTTTAATTCTAGAGTTAAATTGATAAATAACGTGTACGAATTTGTTTAACGCATTTGTTTTGGTTACTCGACGTCTCCGTTCTCGTGTAGCCTACATATTGCGTTTTTTTTTAATTTGCTTACCTGGCTAAAGGTTAGCATGTTTAAAATACGTAAGTCGTTTTGTTCATCATATTTAAGTAGATAACTCATCAGTTGTTTGCATCAGAGCGATAATTTTTGAGATAGTTATTAAAACTGTTTAAAGGTTGTCAAACGTTGTTTCTCGTTGTATATCCTTTAATTCTAGAGTTAAATTGATAAATAACGTGTACGAATTTGTTTAACGCATTTGTTTTGGTTACTCGACGTCTCCGTTCTCGTGTAGCCTACATATTGCGTTTTTTTTTTAATTTGCTTACCTGGCTAAAGGTTAGCATGTTTAAAATACGTAAGTCGTTTTGTTCATCATATTTAAGTAGATAACTCATCAGTTGTTTGCATCAGAGCGATAATTTTTGAGATAGTTATTAAAACTGTTTAAAGGTTGTCAAACGTTGTTTCTCGTTGTATATCCTTTAATTCTAGAGTTAAATTGATAAATAACGTGTACGAATTTGTTTAACGCATTTGTTTTGGTTACTCGACGTCTCCGTTCTCGTGTAGCCTACATATTGCGTTTTTTTTTAAATTTGCTTACCGGGCTAAAGGTTAGCATGTTTAAAATACGTAAGTCGTTTTGTTCAACAAATTTGAGTAGATAACTCAGCAGTTGTTTGCATGAGAGCGACAATTTTTGAGATATTTATTAAAATTGTTTAAAGGTTGTCAAACGTTGTTTCTCGTTGTATATCCTTTAATTCTAGAGTTAAATTGATAAATAACGTGTACGAATTTGTTTAACGCATTTGTTTTGGTTACTCGACGTCTCCGTTCTCGTGTAGCCTACATATTGCGTTTTTTTTTTAATTTGCTTACCGGGCTAAAGGTTAGCATGTTTAAAATACGTAAGTCGTTTTGTTCATCATATTTAAGTAGATAACTCATCAGTTGTTTGCATCAGAGCGATAATTTTTGAGATAGTTATTAAAACTGTTTAAAGGTTGTCAAACGTTGTTTCTCGTTGTATATCCTTTAATTCTAGAGTTAAATTGATAAATAACGTGTACGAATTTGTTTAACGCATTTGTTTTGGTTACTCGACGTCTCCGTTCTCGTGTAGCCTACATATTGCGTTTTTTTTTTAATTTGCTTACCTGGCTAAAGGTTAGCATGTTTAAAATACGTAAGTCGTTTTGTTCATCATATTTAAGTAGATAACTCATCAGTTGTTTGCATCAGAGCGATAATTTTTGAGATAGTTATTAAAACTGTTTAAAGGTTGTCAAACGTTGTTTCTCGTTGTATATCCTTTAATTCTAGAGTTAAATTGATAAATAACGTGTACGAATTTGTTTAACGCATTTGTTTTGGTTACTCGACGTCTCCGTTCTCGTGTAGCCTACATATTGCGTTTTTTTTTAATTTGCTTACCGGGCTAAAGGTTAGCATGTTTAAAATACGTAAGTCGTTTTGTTCAACAAATTTGAGTAGATAACTCAGCAGTTGTTTGCATCAGAGCGACAATTTTTGAGATAGTTATTAAAACTGTTTAAAGGTTGTCAAACGTTGTTTCTCGTTGTATATCCTTTAATTCTAGAGTTAAATTGATAAATAACGTGTACGAATTTGTTTAACGCATTTGTTTTGGTTACTCGACGTCTCCGTTCTCGTGTAGCCTACATATTGCGTTTTTTTTTTAATTTGCTTACCTGGCTAAATGTTAGCATGTTTAAAATACGTAAGTCGTTTTGTTCATCATATTTAAGTAGATAACTCATCAGTTGTTTGCATCAGAGCGATAATTTTTGAGATAGTTATTAAAACTGTTTAAAGGTTGTCAAACGTTGTTTCTCGTTGTATATCCTTTAATTCTAGAGTTAAATTGATAAATAACGTGTACGAATTTGTTTAACGCATTTGTTTTGGTTACTCGACGTCTCCGTTCTCGTGTAGCCTACATATTGCGTTTTTTTTTTAATTTGCTTACCGGGCTAAAGGTTAGCATGTTTAAAATACGTAAGTCGTTTTGTTCATCAAATTTAAGTAGATAACTCATCAGTTGTTTGCATCAGAGCGACAATTTTTGAGATAGTTATTAAAACTGTTTAAAGGTTGTCAAACGTTGTTTCTCGTTGTATATCCTTTAATTCTAGAGTTAAATTGATAAATAACGTGTACGAATTTGTTTAACGTATTTGTTTTGGTTACTCGACGTCTCCGTTCTCGTGTAGCCTACATATTGCGTTTTTTTTTTAATTTGCTTACCGGGCTAAAGGTTAGCATGTTTAAAATACGTAAGTCGTTTTGTTCATCATATTTAAGTAGATAACTCATCAGTTGTTTGCATCAGAGCGATAATTTTTGAGATAGTTATTAAAACTGTTTAAAGGTTGTCAAACGTTGTTTCTCGTTGTATATCCTTTAATCCTAGAGTTAAATTGATAAATAACGTGTACGAATTTGTTTAACGTATTTGTTTTGGTTACTCGACGTCTCCGTTCTCGTGTAGCCTACATATTGCGTTTTTTTTTTTAATTTGCTTACCGGGCTAAAGGTAAGCATGTTTAAAATACGTAAGTCGTTTTGTTCATCAAATTTAAGTAGATAACTCATCAGTTGTTTGTATCAGAGCGATAATTTTTGAGATAGTTATTAAAACTGTTTAAAGGTTGTCAAACGTTGTTTCTCGTTGTATATCCTTTAATTCTAGAGTTAAATTGATAAATAACGTGTACGAATTTGTTTAACGCATTTGTTTTGGTTACTCGACGTCTCCGTTCTCGTGTAGCCTACATATTGCGTTTTTTTTTTAATTTGCTTACCGGGCTAAAGGTTAGCATGTTTAAAATACGTAAGTCGTTTTGTTCATCAAATTTAAGTAGATAACTCATCAGTTGTTTGCATCAGAGCGATAATTTTTGAGATAGTTATTAAAATTGTTTAAAGGTTGTCAAACGTTGTTTCTCGTTGTATATCCTTTAATTCTAGAGTTAAATTGATAAATAACGTGTACGAATTTGTTTAACGCATTTGTTTTGGTTACTCGACGTCTCCGTTCTCGTGTAGCCTACATATTGCGTTTTTTTTTTAATTTGCTTACCGGGCTAAAGGTTAGCATGCTTAAAATACGTAAGTCGTTTTGTTCATCATATTTAAGTAGATAACTCATCAGTTGTTTGCATCAGAGCGATAATTTTTGAGATAGTTATTAAAACTGTTTAAAGGTTGTCAAACGTTGTTTCTCGTTGTATATCCTTTAATTCTAGAGTTAAATTGATAAATAACGTGTACGAATTTGTTTAACGCATTTGTTTTGGTTACTCGACGTCTCCGTTCTCGTGTAGCCTACATATTGCGTTTTTTTTTTAATTTGCTTACCGGGCTAAAGGTTAGCATGTTTAAAATACGTAAGTCGTTTTGTTCATCAAATTTAAGTAGATAACTCATCAGTTGTTTGCATCAGAGCGACAATTTTTGAGATAGTTATTAAAACTGTTTAAAGGTTGTCAAACGTTGTTTCTCGTTGTATATCCTTTAATTCTAGAGTTAAATTGATAAATAACGTGTACGAATTTGTTTAACGCATTTGTTTTGGTTACTCGACGTCTCCGTTCTCGTGTAGCCTACATATTGCGTTTTTTTTTTAATTTGCTTACCGGGCTAAAGGTTAGCATGTTTAAAATACGTAAGTCGTTTTGTTCAACAAATTTGAGTAGATAACTCAGCAGTTGTTTGCATCAGAACGACAATTTTTGAGATAGTTATTAAAAATGTTTAAAGGTTGTCAAACGTTGTTTCTCGTTGTATATCCTTTAATTCTAGAGTTAAATTGATAAATAACGTGTACGAATTTGTTTAACGCATTTGTTTTGGTTACTCGACGTCTCCGTTCTCGTGTAGCCTACATATTGCGTTTTTTTTTTAATTTGCTTACCTGGCTAAAGGTTAGCATGTTTAAAATACGTAAGTCGTTTTGTTCATCATATTTAAGTAGATAACTCATCAGTTGTTTGCATCAGAGCGATAATTTTTGAGATAGTTATTAAAACTGTTTAAAGGTTGTCAAACGTTGTTTCTCGTTGTATATCCTTTAATTCTAGAGTTAAATTGATAAATAACGTGTACGAATTTGTTTAACGCATTTGTTTTGGTTACTCGACGTCTCCGTTCTCGTGTAGCCTACATATTGCGTTTTTTTTTTAATTTGCTTACCGGGCTAAAGGTTAGCATGTTTAAAATACGTAAATCGTTTTGTTCAACAAATTTGAGTAGATAACTCAGCAGTTGTTTGCATCAGAGCGACAATTTTTGAGATAGTTATTAAAACTGTTTAAAGGTTGTCAAACGTTGTTTCTCGTTGTATATCCTTTAATTCTAGAGTTAAATTGATAAATAACGTGTACGAATTTGTTTAACGCATTTGTTTTGGTTACTCGACGTCTCCGTTCTCGTGTAGCCTACATATTGCGTTTTTTTTTTAATTTGCTTACCTGGCTAAAGGTTAGCATGTTTAAAATACGTAAGTCGTTTTGTTCATCATATTTAAGTAGATAACTCATCAGTTGTTTGCATCAGAGCGATAATTTTTGAGATAGTTATTAAAACTGTTTAAAGGTTGTCAAACGTTGTTTCTCGTTGTATATCCTTTAATTCTAGAGTTAAATTGATAAATAACGTGTACGAATTTGTTTAACGCATTTGTTTTGGTTACTCGACGTCTCCGTTCTCGTGTAGCCTACATATTGCGTTTTTTTTTTAATTTGCTTACCTGGCTAAAGGTTAGCATGTTTAAAATACGTAAGTCGTTTTGTTCATCATATTTAAGTAGATAACTCATCAGTTGTTTGCATCAGAGCGATAATTTTTGAGATAGTTATTAAAACTGTTTAAAGGTTGTCAAACGTTGTTTCTCGTTGTATATCCTTTAATTCTAGAGTTAAATTGATAAATAACGTGTACGAATTTGTTTAACGCATTTGTTTTGGTTACTCGACGTCTCCGTTCTCGTGTAGCCTACATATTGCGTTTTTTTTTTAATTTGCTTACCGGGCTAAAGGTTAGCATGTTTAAAATACGTAAGTCGTTTTGTTCATCAAATTTAAGTAGATAACTCATCAGTTGTTTGCATCAGAGCGACAATTTTTGAGATAGTTATTAAAACTGTTTAAAGGTTGTCAAACGTTGTTTCTCGTTGTATTTCCTTTAATTCTAGAGTTAAATTGATAAATAACGTGTACGAATTTGTTTAACGCATTTGTTTTGGTTACTCGACGTCTCCGTTCTCGTGTAGCCTACATATTGCGTTTTTTTTTTAATTTGCTTACCTGGCTAAAGGTTAGCATGTTTAAAATACGTAAGTCGTTTTGTTCATCATATTTAAGTAGATAACTCATCAGTTGTTTGCATCAGAGCGATAATTTTTGAGATAGTTATTAAAACTGTTTAAAGGTTGTCAAACGTTGTTTCTCGTTGTATATCCTTTAATTCTAGAGTTAAATTGATAAATAACGTGTACGAATTTGTTTAACGCATTTGTTTTGGTTACTCGACGTCTCCGTTCTCGTGTAGCCTACATATTGCGTTTTTTTTTTAATTTGCTTACCTGGCTAAAGGTTAGCATGTTTAAAATACGTAAGTCGTTTTGTTCATCATATTTAAGTAGATAACTCATCAGTTGTTTGCATCAGAGCGATAATTTTTGAGATAGTTATTAAAACTGTTTAAAGGTTGTCAAACGTTGTTTCTCGTTGTATATCCTTTAATTCTAGAGTTAAATTGATAAATAACGTGTACGAATTTGTTTAACGCATTTGTTTTGGTTACTCGACGTCTCCGTTCTCGTGTAGCCTACATATTGCGTTTTTTTTTTAATTTGCTTACCGGGCTAAAGGTTAGCATGTTTAAAATACGTAAGTCGTTTTGTTCAACAAATTTGAGTAGATAACTCAGCAGTTGTTTGCATGAGAGCGACAATTTTTGAGATAGTTATTAAAACTGTTTAAAGGTTGTCAAACGTTGTTTCTCGTTGTATATCCTTTAATTCTAGAGTTAAATTGATAAATAACGTGTACGAATTTGTTTAACGCATTTGTTTTGGTTACTCGACGTCTCCGTTCTCGTGTAGCCTACATATTGCGTTTTTTTTTTAATTTGCTTACCGGGCTAAAGGTTAGCATGTTTAAAATACGTAAGTCGTTTTGTTCAACAAATTTGAGTAGATAACTCAGCAGTTGTTTGCATCAGAGCGACAATTTTTGAGATAGTTATTAAAATTGTTTAAAGGTTGTCAAACGTTGTTTCTCGTTGTATATCCTTTAATTCTAGAGTTAAATTGATAAATAACGTGTACGAATTTGTTTAACGCATTTGTTTTGGTTACTCGACGTCTCCGTTCTCGTGTAGCCTACATATTGCGTTTTTTTTTTAATTTGCTTACCTGGCTAAAGGTTAGCATGTTTAAAATACGTAAGTCGTTTTGTTCATCATATTTAAGTAGATAACTCATCAGTTGTTTGCATCAGAGCGATAATTTTTGAGATAGTTATTAAAACTGTTTAAAGGTTGTCAAACGTTGTTTCTCGTTGTATATCCTTTAATTCTAGAGTTAAATTGATAAATAACGTGTACGAATTTGTTTAACGCATTTGTTTTGGTTACTCGACGTCTCCGTTCTCGTGTAGCCTACATATTGCGTTTTTTTTTTAATTTGCTTACCTGGCTAAAGGTTAGCATGTTTAAAATACGTAAGTCGTTTTGTTCATCAAATTTAAGTAGATAACTCATCAGTTGTTTGCATCAGAGCGACAATTTTTGAGATAGTTATTAAAACTGTTTAAAGGTTGTCAAACGTTGTTTCTCGTTGTATATACTTTAATTCTAGAGTTAAATTGATAAATAACGTGTACGAATTTGTTTAACGCATTTGTTTTGGTTACTCGACGTCTCCGTTCTCGTGTAGCCTACATATTGCGTTTTTTTTTAATTTGCTTACCGGGCTAAAGGTTAGCATGTTTAAAATACGTAAGTCGTTTTGTTCAACAAATTTGAGTAGATAACTCATCAGTTGTTTGCATCAGAGCGATAATTTTTGAGATAGTTATTAAAACTGTTTAAAGGTTGTCAAACGTTGTTTCTCGTTGTATATCCTTTAATTCTAGAGTTAAATTGATAAATAACGTGTACGAATTTGTTTAACGCATTTGTTTTGGTTACTCGACGTCTCCGTTCTCGTATAGCCTACATATTGCGTTTTTTTTTTTAATTTGCTTACCGGGCTAAAGGTTAGCATGTTTAAAATACGTAAGTCGTTTTGTTCATCAAATTTAAGTAGATAACTCATCAGTTGTTTGCATCAGAGCGATAATTTTTGAGATAGTTATTAAAACTGTTTAAAGGTTGTCAAACGTTGTTTCTCGTTGTATATCCTTTAATTCTAGAGTTAAATTGATAAATAACGTGTACGAATTTGTTTAACGCATTTGTTTTGGTTACTCGACGTCTCCGTTCTCATGTAGCCTACATATTGCGTTTTTTTTTTAATTTGCTTACCGGGCTAAAGGTTAGCATGTTTAAAATACGTAAGTCGTTTTGTTCATCAAATTTAAGTAGATAACTCATCAGTTGTTTGCATCAGAGCGATAATTTTTGAGATAGTTATTAAAACTGTTTAAAGGTTGTCAAACGTTGTTTCTCGTTGTATATCCTTTAATTCTAGAGTTAAATTGATAAATAACGTGTACGAATTTGTTTAACGCATTTGTTTTGGTTACTCGACGTCTCCGTTCTCGTGTAGCCTACATATTGCGTTTTTTTTTAATTTGCTTACCGGGCTAAAGGTTAGCATGTTTAAAATACGTAAGTCGTTTTGTTCATCAAATTTAAGTAGATAACTCATCAGTTGTTTGCATCAGAGCGATAATTTTTGAGATAGTTATTAAAACTGTTTAAAGGTTGTCAAACGTTGTTTCTCGTTGTATATCCTTTAATTCTAGAGTTAAATTGATAAATAACGTGTACAAATTAGTTTAACGCATTTGTTTTGGTTACTCGACGTCTCCGTTCTCGTGTAGCCTACATATTGCGTTTTTTTTTTAATTTGCTTACCGGGCTAAAAGTTAGCATGTTTAAAATACGTAAGTCGTTTTGTTCATCAAATTTAAGTAGATAACTCATCAGTTGTTTGCATCAGAGCGACAATTTTTGAGATAGTTATTAAAACTGTTTAAAGGTTGTCAAACGTTGTTTCTCGTTGTATATCCTTTAATTCTAGAGTTAAATTGATAAATAACGTGTACGAATTTGTTTAACGCATTTGTTTTGGTTACTCGACGTCTCCGTTCTCGTGTAGCCTACATATTGCGTTTTTTTTTTTAATTTGCTTACCGGGCTAAAGGTTAGCATGTTTAAAATACGTAAGTCGTTTTGTTCAACAAATTTGAGTAGATAACTCAGCAGTTGTTTGCATCAGAGCGATAATTTTTGAGATAGTTATTAAAATTGTTTAAAGGTTGTCAAACGTTGTTTCTCGTTGTATATCCTTTAATTCTAGAGTTAAATTGATAAATAACGTGTACGAATTTGTTTAACGCATTTGTTTTGGTTACTCGACGTCTCCGTTCTCGTGTAGCCTACATATTGCGTTTTTTTTTTAATTTGCTTACCGGGCTAAAGGTTAGCATGCTTAAAATACGTAAGTCGTTTTGTTCATCATATTTAAGTAGATAACTCATCAGTTGTTTGCATCAGAGCGATAATTTTTGAGATAGTTATTAAAACTGTTTAAAGGTTGTCAAACGTTGTTTCTCGTTGTATATCCTTTAATTCTAGAGGTAAATTGATAAATAACGTGTACGAATTTGTTTAACGCATTTGTTTTGGTTACTCGACGTCTCCGTTCTCGTGTAGCCTACATATTGCGTTTTTTTTTTAATTTGCTTACCGGGCTAAAGGTTAGCATGTTTAAAATACGTAAGTCGTTTTGTTCATCAAATTTAAGTAGATAACTCATCAGTTGTTTGCATCAGAGCGACAATTTTTGAGATAGTTATTAAAATTGTTTAAAGGTTGTCAAACGTTGTTTCTCGTTGTATATCCTTTAATTCTAGAGTTAAATTGATAAATAACGTGTACGAATTTGTTTAACGCATTTGTTTTGGTTACTCGACGTCTCCGTTCTCGTGTAGCCTACATATTGCGTTTTTTTTTTAATTTGCTTACCGGGCTAAAGGTTAGCATGTTTAAAATACGTAAGTCGTTTTGTTCATCAAATTTAAGTAGATAACTCATCAGTTGTTTGCATCAGAGCGATAATTTTTGAGATAGTTATTAAAACTGTTTAAAAGTTGTCAAACGTTGTTTCTCGTTGTATATCCTTTAATTCTAGAGTTAAATTGATAAATAACGTGTACGAATTTGTTTAACGCATTTGTTTTGGTTACTCGACGTCTCCGTTCTCGTGTAGCCTACATATTGCGTTTTTTTTTTAATTTGCTTACCTGGCTAAAGGTTAGCATGTTTAAAATACGTAAGTCGTTTTGTTCATCAAATTTAAGTAGATAACTCATCAGTTGTTTGCATCAGAGCGATAATTTTTGAGATAGTTATTAAAACGGTTTAAAAGTTGTCAAACGTTGTTTCTCGTTGTATATCCTTTAATTCTAGAGTTAAATTGATATATAACGTGTACGAATTTGTTTAACGCATTTGTTTTGGTTACTCGACGTCTCCGTTCTCGTGTAGCCTACATATTGCGTTTTTTTTTTAATTTGCTTACCGGGCTAAAGGTTAGCATGTTTAAAATACGTAAGTCGTTTTGTTCATCAAATTTAAGTAGATAACTCATCAGTTGTTTGCATCAGAGCGATAATTTTTGAGATAGTTATTAAAACTGTTTAAAAGTTGTCAAACGTTGTTTCTCGTTGTATATCCTTTAATTCTAGAGTTAAATTGATAAATAACGTGTACGAATTTGTTTAACGCATTTGTTTTGGTTACTCGACGTCTCCGTTCTCGTGTAGCCTACATATTGCGTTTTTTTTTTAATTTGCTTACCGGGCTAAAGGTTAGCATGTTTAAAATACGTAAGTCGTTTTGTTCAACAAATTTGAGTAGATAACTCAGCAGTTGTTTGCATCAGAGCGATAATTTTTGAGATAGTTATTAAAACTGTTTAAAGGTTGTCAAACGTTGTTTCTCGTTGTATATCCTTTAATTCTAGAGTTAAATTGATAAATAACGTGTACGAATTTGTTTAACGCATTTGTTTTGGTTACTCGACGTCTCCGTTCTCGTGTAGCCTACATATTGCGTTTTTTTTTTAATTTGCTTACCTGGCTAAAGGTTAGCATGTTTAAAATACGTAAGTCGTTTTGTTCATCATATTTAAGTAGATAACTCATCAGTTGTTTGCATCAGAGCGATAATTTTTGAGATAGTTATTAAAACTGTTTAAAGGTTGTCAAACGTTGTTTCTCGTTGTATATACTTTAATTCTAGAGTTAAATTGATAAATAACGTGTACGAATTTGTTTAACGCATTTGTTTTGGTTACTCGACGTCTCCGTTCTCGTGTAGCCTACATATTGCGTTTTTTTTTAATTTGCTTACCTGGCTAAAGGTTAGCATGTTTAAAATACGTAAGTCGTTTTGTTCATCATATTTAAGTAGATAACTCATCAGTTGTTTGCATCAGAGCGATAATTTTTGAGATAGTTATTAAAACTGTTTAAAGGTTGTCAAACGTTGTTTCTCGTTGTATATACTTTAATTCTAGAGTTAAATTGATAAATAACGTGTACGAATTTGTTTAACGCATTTGTTTTGGTTACTCGACGTCTCCGTTCTCGTGTAGCCTACATATTGCGTTTTTTTTTTAATTTGCTTACCTGGCTAAAGGTTAGCATGTTTAAAATACGTAAGTCGTTTTGTTCATCATATTTAAGTAGATAACTCATCAGTTGTTTGCATCAGAGCGATAATTTTTGAGATAGTTATTAAAACTGTTTAAAGGTTGTCAAACGTTGTTTCTCGTTGTATATCCTTTAATTCTAGAGTTAAATTGATAAATAACGTGTACGAATTTGTTTAACGCATTTGTTTTGGTTACTCGACGTCTCCGTTCTCGTGTAGCCTACATATTGCTTTTTTTTTTTAATTTGCTTACCGGGCTAAAGGTTAGCATGTTTAAAATACGTAAGTCGTTTTGTTCATCATATTTAAGTAGATAACTCATCAGTTGTTTGCATCAGAGCGATAATTTTTGAGATAGTTATTAAAACTGTTTAAAGGTTGTCAAACGTTGTTTCTCGTTGTATATCCTTTAATTCTAGAGTTAAATTGATAAATAACGTGTACGAATTTGTTTAACGCATTTGTTTTGGTTACTCGACGTCTCCGTTCTCGTGTAGCCTACATATTGCGTTTTTTTTTTAATTTGCTTACCGGGCTAAAGGTTAGCATGTTTAAAATACGTAAGTCGTTTTGTTCATCAAATTTAAGTAGATAACTCATCAGTTGTTTGCATCAGAGCGACAATTTTTGAGATAGTTATTAAAACTGTTTAAAGGTTGTCAAACGTTGTTTCTCGTTGTATATCCTTTAATTCTAGAGTTAAATTGATAAATAACGTGTACGAATTTGTTTAACGCATTTGTTTTGGTTACTCGACGTCTCCGTTCTCGTGTAGCCTACATATTGCGTTTTTTTTTTAATTTGCTTACCGGGCTAAAGGTTAGCATGTTTAAAATACGTAAGTCGTTTTGTTCAACAAATTTGAGTAGATAACTCAGCAGTTGTTTGCATCAGAGCGACAATTTTTGAGATAGTTATTAAAATTGTTTAAAGGTTGTCAAACGTTGTTTCTCGTTGTATATCCTTTAATTCTAGAGTTAAATTGATAAATAACGTGTACGAATTTGTTTAACGCATTTGTTTTGGTTACTCGACGTCTCCGTTCTCGTGTAGCCTACATATTGCGTTTTTTTTTTAATTTGCTTACCTGGCTAAAGGTTAGCATGTTTAAAATACGTAAGTCGTTTTGTTCATCATATTTAAGTAGATAACTCATCAGTTGTTTGCATCAGAGCGATAATTTTTGAGATAGTTATTAAAACTGTTTAAAGGTTGTCAAACGTTGTTTCTCGTTGTATATCCTTTAATTCTAGAGTTAAATTGATAAATAACGTGTACGAATTTGTTTAACGCATTTGTTTTGGTTACTCGACGTCTCCGTTCTCGTGTAGCCTACATATTGCGTTTTTTTTTTAATTTGCTTACCGGGCTAAAGGTTAGCATGTTTAAAATACGTAAGTCGTTTTGTTCATCAAATTTAAGTAGATAACTCATCAGTTGTTTGCATCAGAGCGATAATTTTTGAGATAGTTATTAAAACTGTTTAAAAGTTGTCAAACGTTGTTTCTCGTTGTATATCCTTTAATTCTAGAGTTAAATTGATAAATAACGTGTACGAATTTGTTTAACGCATTTGTTTTGGTTACTCGACGTCTCCGTTCTCGTGTAGCCTACATATTGCGTTTTTTTTTTAATTTGCTTACCGGGCTAAAGGTTAGCATGTTTAAAATACGTAAGTCGTTTTGTTCATCAAATTTAAGTAGATAACTCATCAGTTGTTTGCATCAGAGCGATAATTTTTGAGATAGTTATTAAAATTGTTTAAAGGTTGTCAAACGTTGTTTCTCGTTGTATATCCTTTAATTCTAGAGTTAAATTGATAAATAACGTGTACGAATTTGTTTAACGCATTTGTTTTGGTTACTCGACGTCTCCGTTCTCGTGTAGCCTACATATTGCGTTTTTTTTTTAATTTGCTTACCGGGCTAAAGGTTAGCATGTTTAAAATACGTAAGTCGTTTTGTTCATCATATTTAAGTAGATAACTCATCAGTTGTTTGCATCAGAGCGATAATTTTTGAGATAGTTATTAAAACTGTTTAAAGGTTGTCAAACGTTGTTTCTCGTTGTATATCCTTTAATCCTAGAGTTAAATTGATAAATAACGTGTACGAATTTGTTTAACGTATTTGTTTTGGTTACTCGACGTCTCCGTTCTCGTGTAGCCTACATATTGCGTTTTTTTTTTAATATGCTTACCGGGCTAAAGGTTAGCATGTTTAAAATACGTAAGTCGTTTTGTTCATCAAATTTAAGTAGATAACTCATCAGTTGTTTGCATCAGAGCGATAATTTTTGAGATAGTTATTAAAATTGTTTAAAGGTTGTCAAACGTTGTTTCTCGTTGTATATCCTTTAATTCTAGAGTTAAATTGATAAATAACGTGTACGAATTTGTTTAACGCATTTGTTTTGGTTACTCGACGTCTCCGTTCTCGTGTAGCCTACATATTGCGTTTTTTTTTAAATTTGCTTACCAGGCTAAAGGTTAGCATGTTTAAAATACGTAAGTCGTTTTGTTCATCAAATTTAAGTAGATAACTCATCAGTTGTTTGCATCAGAGCGATAATTTTTGAGATAGTTATTAAAATTGTTTAAAGGTTGTCAAACGTTGTTTCTCGTTGTATATCCTTTAATTCTAGAGTTAAATTGATAAATAACGTGTACGAATTTGTTTAACGCATTTGTTTTGGTTACTCGACGTCTCCGTTCTCGTGTAGCCTACATATTGCGTTTTTTTTTTAATTTGCTTACCGGGCTAAAGGTTAGCATGTTTAAAATACGTAAGTCGTTTTGTTCATCAAATTTAAGTAGATAACTCATCAGTTGTTTGCATCAGAGCGACAATTTTTGAGATAGTTATTAAAACTGTTTAAAGGTTGTCAAACGTTGTTTCTCGTTGTATATCCTTTAATTCTAGAGTTAAATTGATAAATAACGTGTACGAATTTGTTTAACGCATTTGTTTTGGTTACTCGACGTCTCCGTTCTCGTGTAGCCTACATATTGCGTTTTTTTTTTAATTTGCTTACCGGGCTAAAGGTTAGCATGTTTAAAATACGTAAGTCGTTTTGTTCATCAAATTTAAGTAGATAACTCATCAGTTGTTTGCATCAGAGCGATAATTTTTGAGATAGTTATTAAAACTGTTTAAAAGTTGTCAAACGTTGTTTCTCGTTGTATATCCTTTAATTCTAGAGTTAAATTGATAAATAACGTGTACGAATTTGTTTAACGCATTTGTTTTGGTTACTCGACGTCTCCGTTCTCGTGTAGCCTACATATTGCGTTTTTTTTTTAATTTGCTTACCGGGCTAAAGGTTAGCATGTTTAAAATACGTAAGTCGTTTTGTTCATCAAATTTAAGTAGATAACTCATCAGTTGTTTGCATCAGAGCGATAATTTTTGAGATAGTTATTAAAATTGTTTAAAGGCTGTCAAACGTTGTTTCTCGTTGTATATCCTTTAATTCTAGAGTTAAATTGATAAATAACGTGTACGAATTTGTTTAACGCATTTGTTTTGGTTACTCGACGTCTCCGTTCTCGTGTAGCCTACATATTGCGTTTTTTTTTTAATTTGCTTACCGGGCTAAAGGTTAGCATGTTTAAAATACGTAAGTCGTTTTGTTCATCATATTTAAGTAGATAACTCATCAGTTGTTTGCATCAGAGCGATAATTTTTGAGATAGTTATTAAAACTGTTTAAAGGTTGTCAAACGTTGTTTCTCGTTGTATATCCTTTAATCCTAGAGTTAAATTGATAAATAACGTGTACGAATTTGTTTAACGTATTTGTTTTGGTTACTCGACGTCTCCGTTCTCGTGTAGCCTACATATTGCGTTTTTTTTTTAATATGCTTACCGGGCTAAAGGTTAGCATGTTTAAAATACGTAAGTCGTTTTGTTCATCAAATTTAAGTAGATAACTCATCAGTTGTTTGCATCAGAGCGATAATTTTTGAGATAGTTATTAAAATTGTTTAAAGGTTGTCAAACGTTGTTTCTCGTTGTATATCCTTTAATTCTAGAGTTAAATTGATAAATAACGTGTACGAATTTGTTTAACGCATTTGTTTTGGTTACTCGACGTCTCCGTTCTCGTGTAGCCTACATATTGCGTTTTTTTTTAAATTTGCTTACCGGGCTAAAGGTTAGCATGTTTAAAATACGTAAGTCGTTTTGTTCATCAAATTTAAGTAGATAACTCATCAGTTGTTTGCATCAGAGCGATAATTTTTGAGATAGTTATTAAAATTGTTTAAAGGTTGTCAAACGTTGTTTCTCGTTGTATATCCTTTAATTCTAGAGTTAAATTGATAAATAACGTGTACGAATTTGTTTAACGCATTTGTTTTGGTTACTCGACGTCTCCGTTCTCGTGTAGCCTACATATTGCGTTTTTTTTTTAATTTGCTTACCGGGCTAAAGGTTAGCATGTTTAAAATACGTAAGTCGTTTTGTTCATCAAATTTAAGTAGATAACTCATCAGTTGTTTGCATCAGAGCGACAATTTTTGAGATAGTTATTAAAACTGTTTAAAGGTTGTCAAACGTTGTGTCTCGTTGTATATCCTTTAATTCTAGAGTTAAATTGATAAATAACGTGTACGAATTTGTTTAACGCATTTGTTTTGGTTACTCGACGTCTCCGTTCTCGTGTAGCCTACATATTGCGTTTTTTTTTTAATTTGCTTACCGGGCTAAAGGTTAGCATGTTTAAAATACGTAAGTCGTTTTGTTCATCATATTTAAGTAGATAACTCATCAGTTGTTTGCATCAGAGCGATAATTTTTGAGATAGTTATTAAAACTGTTTAAAGGTTGTCAAACGTTGTTTCTCGTTGTATATCCTTTAATCCTAGAGTTAAATTGATAAATAACGTGTACGAATTTGTTTAACGTATTTGTTTTGGTTACTCGACGTCTCCGTTCTCGTGTAGCCTACATATTGCGTTTTTTTTTTAATTTGCTTACCGGGCTAAAGGTTAGCATGTTTAAAATACGTAAGTCGTTTTGTTCATCAAATTTAAGTAGATAACTCATCAGTTGTTTGCATCAGAGCGATAATTTTTGAGATAGTTATTAAAATTGTTTAAAGGTTGTCAAACGTTGTTTCTCGTTGTATATCCTTTAATTCTAGAGTTAAATTGATAAATAACGTGTACGAATTTGTTTAACGCATTTGTTTTGGTTACTCGACGTCTCCGTTCTCGTGTAGCCTACATATTGCGTTTTTTTTTTAATTTGCTTACCGGGCTAAAGGTTAGCATGTTTAAAATACGTAAGTCGTTTTGTTCATCAAATTTAAGTAGATAACTCATCAGTTGTTTGCATCAGAGCGACAATTTTTGAGATAGTTATTAAAACTGTTTAAAGGTTGTCAAACGTTGTTTCTCGTTGTATATCCTTTAATTCTAGAGTTAAATTGATAAATAACGTGTACGAATTTGTTTAACGCATTTGTTTTGGTTACTCGACGTCTCCGTTCTCGTGTAGCCTACATATTGCGTTTTTTTTTTAATTTGCTTACCGGGCTAAAGGTTAGCATGTTTAAAATACGTAAGTCGTTTTGTTCATCAAATTTAAGTAGATAACTCATCAGTTGTTTGCATCAGAGCGATAATTTTTGAGATAGTTATTAAAACTGTTTAAAAGTTGTCAAACGTTGTTTCTCGTTGTATATCCTTTAATTCTAGAGTTAAATTGATAAATAACGTGTACGAATTTGTTTAACGCATTTGTTTTGGTTACTCGACGTCTCCGTTCTCGTGTAGCCTACATATTGCGTTTTTTTTTTAATTTGCTTACCGGGCTAAAGGTTAGCATGTTTAAAATACGTAAGTCGTTTTGTTCATCAAATTTAAGTAGATAACTCATCAGTTGTTTGCATCAGAGCGATAATTTTTGAGATAGTTATTAAAATTGTTTAAAGGCTGTCAAACGTTGTTTCTCGTTGTATATCCTTTAATTCTAGAGTTAAATTGATAAATAACGTGTACGAATTTGTTTAACGCATTTGTTTTGGTTACTCGACGTCTCCGTTCTCGTGTAGCCTACATATTGCGTTTTTTTTTTAATTTGCTTACCGGGCTAAAGGTTAGCATGTTTAAAATACGTAAGTCGTTTTGTTCATCATATTTAAGTA
The DNA here is from genome assembly GCF_040869045.1 of Eurosta solidaginis. Classification (NCBI taxonomy): domain Eukaryota; kingdom Metazoa; phylum Arthropoda; class Insecta; order Diptera; family Tephritidae; genus Eurosta; species Eurosta solidaginis. Next base: position 457,547 of record NW_027136944.1, read on the forward strand.
GATAACTCATCAGTTGTTTGCATCAGAGCGATAATTTTTGAGATAGTTATTAAAACTGTTTAAAGGTTGTCAAACGTTGTTTCTCGTTGTATATCCTTTAATCCTAGAGTTAAATTGATAAATAACGTGTACGAATTTGTTTAACGTATTTGTTTTGGTTACTCGACGTCTCCGTTCTCGTGTAGCCTACATATTGCGTTTTTTTTTTAATATGCTTACCGGGCTAAAGGTTAGCATGTTTAAAATACGTAAGTCGTTTTGTTCATCAAATTTAAGTAGATAACTCATCAGTTGTTTGCATCAGAGCGATAATTTTTGAGATAGTTATTAAAATTGTTTAAAGGTTGTCAAACGTTGTTTCTCGTTGTATATCCTTTAATTCTAGAGTTAAATTGATAAATAACGTGTACGAATTTGTTTAACGCATTTGTTTTGGTTACTCGACGTCTCCGTTCTCGTGTAGCCTACATATTGCGTTTTTTTTTAAATTTGCTTACCGGGCTAAAGGTTAGCATGTTTAAAATACGTAAGTCGTTTTGTTCATCAAATTTAAGTAGATAACTCATCAGTTGTTTGCATCAGAGCGATAATTTTTGAGATAGTTATTAAAATTGTTTAAAGGTTGTCAAACGTTGTTTCTCGTTGTATATCCTTTAATTCTAGAGTTAAATTGATAAATAACGTGTACGAATTTGTTTAACGCATTTGTTTTGGTTACTCGACGTCTCCGTTCTCGTGTAGCCTACATATTGCGTTTTTTTTTTAATTTGCTTACCGGGCTAAAGGTTAGCATGTTTAAAATACGTAAGTCGTTTTGTTCATCAAATTTAAGTAGATAACTCATCAGTTGTTTGCATCAGAGCGACAATTTTTGAGATAGTTATTAAAACTGTTTAAAGGTTGTCAAACGTTGTGTCTCGTTGTATATCCTTTAATTCTAGAGTTAAATTGATAAATAACGTGTACGAATTTGTTTAACGCATTTGTTTTGGTTACTCGACGTCTCCGTTCTCGTGTAGCCTACATATTGCGTTTTTTTTTTAATTTGCTTACCGGGCTAAAGGTTAGCATGTTTAAAATACGTAAGTCGTTTTGTTCATCATATTTAAGTAGATAACTCATCAGTTGTTTGCATCAGAGCGATAATTTTTGAGATAGTTATTAAAACTGTTTAAAGGTTGTCAAACGTTGTTTCTCGTTGTATATCCTTTAATCCTAGAGTTAAATTGATAAATAACGTGTACGAATTTGTTTAACGTATTTGTTTTGGTTACTCGACGTCTCCGTTCTCGTGTAGCCTACATATTGCGTTTTTTTTTTAATTTGCTTACCGGGCTAAAGGTTAGCATGTTTAAAATACGTAAGTCGTTTTGTTCATCAAATTTAAGTAGATAACTCATCAGTTGTTTGCATCAGAGCGATAATTTTTGAGATAGTTATTAAAACTGTTTAAAGGTTGTCAAACGTTGTTTCTCGTTGTATATCCTTTAATTCTAGAGTTAAATTGATAAATAACGTGTACGAATTTGTTTAACGCATTTGTTTTGGTTACTCGACGTCTCCGTTCTCGTGTAGCCTACATATTGCTTTTTTTTTTTTAATTTGCTTACCGGGCTAAAGGTTAGCATGTTTAAAATACGTAAGTCGTTTTGTTCATCATATTTAAGTAGATAACTCATCAGTTGTTTGCATCAGAGCGATAATTTTTGAGATAGTTATTAAAACTGTTTAAAGGTTGTCAAACGTTGTTTCTCGTTGTATATCCTTTAATTCTAGAGTTAAATTGATAAATAACGTGTACGAATTTGTTTAACGCATTTGTTTTGGTTACTCGACGTCTCCGTTCTCGTGTAGCCTACATATTGCGTTTTTTTTTTTAATTTGCTTACCGGGCTAAAGGTTAGCATGTTTAAAATACGTAAGTCGTTTTGTTCATCAAATTTAAGTAGATAACTCATCAGTTGTTTGCATCAGAGCGACAATTTTTGAGATAGTTATTAAAACTGTTTAAAGGTTGTCAAACGTTGTTTCTCGTTGTATATCCTTTAATTCTAGAGTTAAATTGATAAATAACGTGTACGAATTTGTTTAACGCATTTGTTTTGGTTACTCGACGTCTCCGTTCTCGTGTAGCCTACATATTGCGTTTTTTTTTTAATTTGCTTACCTGGCTAAAGGTTAGCATGTTTAAAATACGTAAGTCGTTTTGTTTATCATATTTAAGTAGATAACTCATCAGTTGTTTGCATCAGAGCGATAATTTTTGAGATAGTTATTAAAACTGTTTAAAGGTTGTCAAACGTTGTTTCTCGTTGTATATCCTTTAATTCTAGAGTTAAATTGATAAATAACGTGTACGAATTTGTTTAACGCATTTGTTTTGGTTACTCGACGTCTCCGTTCTCGTGTAGCCTACATATTGCGTTTTTTTTTTTAATTTGCTTACCGGGCTAAAGGTTAGCATGTTTAAAATACGTAAGTCGTTTTGTTCATCAAATTTAAGTAGATAACTCATCAGTTGTTTGCATCAGAGCGATAATTTTTGAGATAGTTATTAAAACTGTTTAAAGGTTGTCAAACGTTGTTTCTCGTTGTATATCCTTTAATTCTAGAGTTAAATTGATAAATAGCGTGTACGAATTTGTTTAACGCATTTGTTTTGGTTACTCGACGTCTCCGTTCTCGTGTAGCCTACATATTGCGTTTTTTTTTTAATTTGCTTACCGGGCTAAAGGTTAGCATGTTTAAAATACGTAAGTCGTTTTGTTCATCATATTTAAGTAGATAACTCATCAGTTGTTTGCATCAGAGCGATAATTTTTGAGATAGTTATTAAAACTGTTTAAAGGTTGTCAAACGTTGTTTCTCGTTGTATATCCTTTAATTCTAGAGTTAAATTGATAAATAACGTGTACGAATTTGTTTAACGTATTTGTTTTGGTTACTCGACGTCTCCGTTCTCGTGTAGCCTACATATTGCGTTTTTTTTTAATTTGCTTACCGGGCTAAAGGTTAGCATGTTTAAAATACGTAAGTCGTTTTGTTCATCAAATTTAAGTAGATAACTCATCAGTTGTTTGCATCAGAGCGACAATTTTTGAGATAGTTATTAAAACTGTTTAAAGGTTGTCAAACGTTGTTTCTCGTTGTATATCCTTTAATTCTAGAGTTAAATTGATAAATAACGTGTACGAATTTGTTTAACGCATTTGTTTTGGTTACTCGACGTCTCCGTTCTCGTGTAGCCTACATATTGCGTTTTTTTTTTTAATTTGCTTACCGGGCTAAAGGTTAGCATGTTTAAAATACGTAAGTCGTTTTGTTCATCATATTTAAGTAGATAACTCATCAGTTGTTTGCATCAGAGCGATAATTTTTGAGATAGTTATTAAAACTGTTTAAAGGTTGTCAAACGTTGTTTCTCGTTGTATATCCTTTAATCCTAGAGTTAAATTGATAAATAACGTGTACGAATTTGTTTAACGTATTTGTTTTGGTTACTCGACGTCTCCGTTCTCGTGTAGCCTACATATTGCGTTTTTTTTTTAATTTGCTTACCGGGCTAAAGGTTAGCATGTTTAAAATACGTAAGTCGTTTTGTTCATCAAATTTAAGTAGATAACTCATCAGTTGTTTGCATCAGAGCGATAATTTTTGAGATAGTTATTAAAACTGTTTAAAGGTTGTCAAACGTTGTTTCTCGTTGTATATCCTTTAATTCTAGAGTTAAATTGATAAATAACGTGTACGAATTTGTTTAACGCATTTGTTTTGGTTACTCGACGTCTCCGTTCTCGTGTAGCCTACATATTGCGTTTTTTTTTTAATTTGCTTACCTGGCTAAAGGTTAGCATGTTTAAAATACGTAAGTCGTTTTGTTCATCAAATTTAAGTAGATAACTCATCAGTTGTTTGCATCAGAGCGATAATTTTTGAGATAGTTATTAAAACTGTTTAAAAGTTGTCAAACGTTGTTTCTCGTTGTATATCCTTTAATTCTAGAGTTAAATTGATAAATAACGTGTACGAATTTGTTTAACGCATTTGTTTTGGTTACTCGACGTCTCCGTTCTCGTGTAGCCTACATATTGCGTTTTTTTTTTAATTTGCTTACCTGGCTAAAGGTTAGCATGTTTAAAATACGTAAGTGTTTTGTTCATCATATTTAAGTAGATAACTCATCAGTTGTTTGCATCAGAGCGATAATTTTTGAGATAGTTATTAAAACTGTTTAAAGGTTGTCAAACGTTGTTTCTCGTTGTATATCCTTTAATTCTAGAGTTAAATTGATAAATAACGTGTACGAATTTGTTTAACGCATTTGTTTTGGTTACTCGACGTCTCCGTTCTCGTGTAGCCTACATATTGCGTTTTTTTTTTAATTTGCTTACCTGGCTAAAGGTTAGCATGTTTAAAATACGTAAGTCGTTTTGTTCATCAAATTTAAGTAGATAACTCATCAGTTATTTGCATCAGAGCGACAATTTTTGAGATAGTTATTAAAACTGTTTAAAGGTTGTCAAACGTTGTTTCTCGTTGTATATCCTTTAATTCTAGAGTTAAATTGATAAATAACGTGTACGAATTTGTTTAACGCATTTGTTTTGGTTACTCGACGTCTCCGTTCTCGTGTAGCCTACATATTGCGTTTTTTTTTTAATTTGCTTACCTGGCTAAAGGTTAGCATGTTTAAAATACGTAAGTCGTTTTGTTCATCAAATTTAAGTAGATAACTCATCAGTTGTTTGCATCAGAGCGATAATTTTTGAGATAGTTATTAAAACTGTTTAAAAGTTGTCAAACGTTGTTTCTCGTTGTATATCCTTTAATTCTAGAGTTAAATTGATAAATAACGTGTACGAATTTGTTTAACGCATTTGTTTTGGTTACTCGACGTCTCCGTTCTCGTGTAGCCTACATATTGCGTTTTTTTTTTAATTTGCTTACCGGGCTAAAGGTTAGCATGTTTAAAATACGTAAGTCGTTTTGTTCATCAAATTTAAGTAGATAACTCATCAGTTGTTTGCATCAGAGCGATAATTTTTGAGATAGTTATTAAAACTGTTTAAAAGTTGTCAAACGTTGTTTCTCGTTGTATATCCTTTAATTCTAGAGTTAAATTGATAAATAACGTGTACGAATTTGTTTAACGCATTTGTTTTGGTTACTCGACGTCTCCGTTCTCGTGTAGCCTACATATTGCGTTTTTTTTTTAATTTGCTTACCGGGCTAAAGGTTAGCATGTTTAAAATACGTAAGTCGTTTTGTTCATCAAATTTAAGTAGATAACTCATCAGTTGTTTGCATCAGAGCGATAATTTTTGAGATAGTTATTAAAACTGTTTAAAAGTTGTCAAACGTTGTTTCTCGTTGTATATCCTTTAATTCTAGAGTTAAATTGATAAATAACGTGTACGAATTTGTTTAACGCATTTGTTTTGGTTACTCGACGTCTCCGTTCTCGTGTAGCCTACATATTGCGTTTTTTTTTTTAATTTGCTTACCTGGCTAAAGGTTAGCATGTTTAAAATACGTAAGTCGTTTTGTTCATCAAATTTAAGTAGATAACTCATCAGTTGTTTGCATCAGAGCGATAATTTTTGAGATAGTTATTAAAACTGTTTAAAAGTTGTCAAACGTTGTTTCTCGTTGTATATCCTTTAATTCTAGAGTTAAATTGATAAATAACGTGTACGAATTTGTTTAACGCATTTGTTTTGGTTACTCGACGTCTCCGTTCTCGTGTAGCCTACATATTGCGTTTTTTTTTAATTTGCTTACCTGGCTAAAGGTTAGCATGTTTAAAATACGTAAGTCGTTTTGTTCATCATATTTAAGTAGATAACTCATCAGTTGTTTGCATCAGAGCGATAATTTTTGAGATAGTTATTAAAACTGTTTAAAGGTTGTCAAACGTTGTTTCTCGTTGTATATCCTTTAATTCTAGAGTTAAATTGATAAATAACGTGTACGAATTTGTTTAACGCATTTGTTTTGGTTACTCGACGTCTCCGTTCTCGTGTAGCCTACATATTGCGTTTTTTTTTTAATTTGCTTACCTGGCTAAAGGTTAGCATGTTTAAAATACGTAAGTCGTTTTGTTCATCATATTTAAGTAGATAACTCATCAGTTGTTTGCATGAGAGCGACAATTTTTGAGATAGTTATTAAAATTGTTTAAAGGTTGTCAAACGTTGTTTCTCGTTGTATATCCTTTAATTCTAGAGTTAAATTGATAAATAACGTGTACGAATTTGTTTAACGCATTTGTTTTGGTTACTCGACGTCTCCGTTCTCGTGTAGCCTACATATTGCGTTTTTTTTTTAATTTGCTTACCTGGCTAAAGGTTAGCATGTTTAAAATACGTAAGTCGTTTTGTTCATCATATTTAAGTAGATAACTCATCAGTTGTTTGCATCAGAGCGATAATTTTTGAGATAGTTATTAAAACTGTTTAAAAGTTGTCAAACGTTGTTTCTCGTTGTATATCCTTTAATTCTAGAGTTAAATTGATAAATAACGTGTACGAATTTGTTTAACGCATTTGTTTTGGTTACTCGACGTCTCCGTTCTCGTGTAGCCTACATATTGCGTTTTTTTTTTTAATTTGCTTACCTGGCTAAAGGTTAGCATGTTTAAAATACGTAAGTCGTTTTGTTCATCATATTTAAGTAGATAACTCATCAGTTGTTTGCATCAGAGCGATAATTTTTGAGATAGTTATTAAAATTGTTTAAAGGTTGTCAAACGTTGTTTCTCGTTGTATATCCTTTAATTCTAGAGTTAAATTGATAAATAACGTGTACGAATTTGTTTAACGCATTTGTTTTGGTTACTCGACGTCTCCGTTCTCGTGTAGCCTACATATTGCGTTTTTTTTTTAATTTGCTTACCGGGCTAAAGGTTAGCATGCTTAAAATACGTAAGTCGTTTTGTTCAACAAATTTGAGTAGATAACTCAGCAGTTGTGTGCATCAGAGCGACAATTTTTGAGATAGTTATTAAAATTGTTTAAAGGTTGTCAAACGTTGTTTCTCGTTGTATATCCTTTAATTCTAGAGTTAAATTGATAAATAACGTGTACGAATTTGTTTAACGCATTTGTTTTGGTTACTCGACGTCTCCGTTCTCGTGTAGCCTACATATTGCGTTTTTTTTTTTAATTTGCTTACCTGGCTAAAGGTTAGCATGTTTAAAATACGTAAGTCGTTTTGTTCATCATATTTAAGTAGATAACTCATCAGTTGTTTGCATCAGAGCGATAATTTTTGAGATAGTTATTAAAACTGTTTAAAGGTTGTCAAACGTTGTTTCTCGTTGTATATCCTTTAATTCTAGAGTTAAATTGATAAATAACGTGTACGAATTTGTTTAACGCATTTGTTTTGGTTACTCGACGTCTCCGTTCTCGTGTAGCCTACATATTGCGTTTTTTTTTTAATTTGCTTACCTGGCTAAAGGTTAGCATGTTTAAAATACGTAAGTCGTTTTGTTCATCAAATTTAAGTAGATAACTCATCAGTTGTTTGCATCAGAGCGATAATTTTTGAGATAGTTATTAAAACTGTTTAAAAGTTGTCAAACGTTGTTTCTCGTTGTATATCCTTTAATTCTAGAGTTAAATTGATAAATAACGTGTACGAATTTGTTTAACGCATTTGTTTTGGTTACTCGACGTCTCCGTTCTCGTGTAGCCTACATATTGCGTTTTTTTTTTAATTTGCTTACCGGGCTAAAGGTTAGCATGTTTAAAATACGTAAGTCGTTTTGTTCATCAAATTTAAGTAGATAACTCATCAGTTGTTTGCATCAGAGCGACAATTTTTGAGATAGTTATTAAAACTGTTTAAAGGTTGTCAAACGTTGTTTCTCGTTGTATATCCTTTAATTCTAGAGTTAAATTGATAAATAACGTGTACGAATTTGTTTAACGCATTTGTTTTGGTTACTCGACGTCTCCGTTCTCGTGTAGCCTACATATTGCGTTTTTTTTTTTAATTTGCTTACCGGGCTAAAGGTTAGCATGTTTAAAATACGTAAGTCGTTTTGTTCATCAAATTTAAGTAGATAACTCATCAGTTGTTTGCATCAGAGCGACAATTTTTGAGATAGTTATTAAAACTGTTTAAAGGTTGTCAAACGTTGTTTCTCGTTGTATATCCTTTAATTCTAGAGTTAAATTGATAAATAACGTGTACGAATTTGTTTAACGCATTTGTTTTGGTTACTCGACGTCTCCGTTCTCGTGTAGCCTACATATTGCGTTTTTTTTTTAATTTGCTTACCGGGCTAAAGGTTAGCATGTTTAAAATACGTAAGTCGTTTTGTTCATCAAATTTAAGTAGATAACTCATCAGTTGTTTGCATCAGAGCGATAATTTTTGAGATAGTTATTAAAACTGTTTAAAAGTTGTCAAACGTTGTTTCTCGTTGTATATCCTTTAATTCTAGAGTTAAATTGATAAATAACGTGTACGAATTTGTTTAACGCATTTGTTTTGGTTACTCGACGTCTCCGTTCTCGTGTAGCCTACATATTGCGTTTTTTTTTTAATTTGCTTACCTGGCTAAAGGTTAGCATGTTTAAAATATGTAAGTCGTTTTGTTCATCAAATTTAAGTAGATAACTCATCAGTTGTTTGCATCAGAGCGATAATTTTTGAGATAGTTATTAAAACTGTTTAAAGGTTGTCAAACGTTGTTTCTCGTTGTATATCCTTTAATTCTAGAGTTAAATTGATAAATAACGTGTACGAATTTGTTTAACGCATTTGTTTTGGTTACTCGACGTCTCCGTTCTCGTGTAGCCTACATATTGCGTTTTTTTTTTAATTTGCTTACCGGGCTAAAGGTTAGCATGCTTAAAATACGTAAGTCGTTTTGTTCATCATATTTAAGTAGATAACTTCTTCAGTTGTTTGCATCAGAGCGACAATTTTTGAGATAGTTATTAAAACTGTTTAAAGGTTGTCAAACGTTGTTTCTCGTTGTATATCCTTTAATTCTAGAGTTAAATTGATAAATAACGTGTACGAATTTGTTTAACGTATTTGTTTTGGTTACTCGACGTCTCCGTTCTCGTGTAGCCTACATATTGCGTTTTTTTTTTAATTTGCTTACCGGGCTAAAGGTTAGCATGTTTAAAATACGTAAGTCGTTTTGTTCAACAAATTTAAGTAGATAACTCATCAGTTGTTTGCATCAGAGCGATAATTTTTGAGATAGTTATTAAAACTGTTTAAAGGTTGTCAAACGTTGTTTCTCGTTGTATATCCTTTAATTCTAGAGTTAAATTGATAAATAACGTGTACGAATTTGTTTAACGCATTTGTTTTGGTTACTCGACGTCTCCGTTCTCGTGTAGCCTACATATTGCGTTTTTTTTTAAATTTGCTTACCGGGCTAAAGGTTAGCATGTTTAAAATACGTAAGTCGTTTTGTTCATCAAATTTAAGTAGATAACTCATCAGTTGTTTGCATCAGAGCGACAATTTTTGAGATAGTTATTAAAATTGTTTAAAGGTTGTCAAACGTTGTTTCTCGTTGTATATCCTTTAATTCTAGAGTTAAATTGATAAATAACGTGTACGAATTTGTTTAACGCATTTGTTTAGGTTACTCGACGTCTCCGTTCTCGTGTAGCCTACATATTGCGTTTTTTTTTTTAATTTGCTTACCTGGCTAAAGGTTAGCATGTTTAAAATACGTAAGTCGTTTTGTTCATCATATTTAAGTAGATAACTCATCAGTTGTTTGCATCAGAGCGATAATTTTTGAGATAGTTATTAAAACTGTTTAAAGGTTGTCAAACGTTGTTTCTTGTTGTATATCCTTTAATTCTAGAGTTAAATTGATAAATAACGTGTACGAATTTGTTTAACGCATTTGTTTTGGTTACTCGACGTCTCCGTTCTCGTGTAGCCTACATATTGCGTTTTTTTTTTAATTTGCTTACCTGGCTAAAGGTTAGCATGTTTAAAATACGTAAGTCGTTTTGTTCAACAAATTTGAGTAGATAACTCAGCAGTTGTTTGCATCAGAGCGACAATTTTTGAGATAGTTATTAAAACTGTTTAAAGGTTGTCAAACGTTGTTTCTCGTTGTATATCCTTTAATTCTAGAGTTAAATTGATAAATAACGTGTACGAATTTGTTTAACGCATTTGTTTTGGTTACTCGACGTCTCCGTTCTCGTGTAGCCTACATATTGCGTTTTTTTTTTAATTTGCTTACCTGGCTAAAGGTTAGCATGTTTAAAATACGTAAGTCGTTTTGTTCATCAAATTTAAGTAGATAACTCATCAGTTGTTTGCATCAGAGCGATAATTTTTGAGATAGTTATTAAAACTGTTTAAAAGTTGTCAAACGTTGTTTCTCGTTGTATATCCTTTGATTCTAGAGTTAAATTGATAAATAACGTGTACGAATTTGTTTAACGCATTTGTTTTGGTTACTCGACGTCTCCGTTCTCGTGTAGCCTACATATTGCGTTTTTTTTTTAATTTGCTTACCTGGCTAAAGGTTAGCATGTTTAAAATACGTAAGTCGTTTTGTTCATCAAATTTAAGTAGATAACTCATCAGTTGTTTGCATCAGAGCGATAATTTTTGAGATAGTTATTAAAACTGTTTAAAAGTTGTCAAACGTTGTTTCTCGTTGTATATCCTTTAATTCTAGAGTTAAATTGATAAATAACGTGTACGAATTTGTTTAACGCATTTGTTTTGGTTACTCGACGTCTCCGTTCTCGTGTAGCCTACATATTGCGTTTTTTTTTTAATTTGCTTACCGGGCTAAAGGTTAGCATGTTTAAAATACGTAAGTCGTTTTGTTTATCAAATTTAAGTAGATAACTCATCAGTTGTTTGCATCAGAGCGATAATTTTTGAGATAGTTATTAAAACTGTTTAAAAGTTGTCAAACGTTGTTTCTCGTTGTATATCCTTTAATTCTAGAGTTAAATTGATAAATAACGTGTACGAATTTGTTTAACGCATTTGTTTTGGTTACTCGACGTCTCCGTTCTCGTGTAGCCTACATATTGCGTTTTTTTTTTAATTTGCTTACCGGGCTAAAGGTTAGCATGTTTAAAATACGTAAGTCGTTTTGTTCATCAAATTTAAGTAGATAACTCATCAGTTGTTTGCATCAGAGCGACAATTTTTGAGATAGTTATTAAAACTGTTTAAAGGTTGTCAAACGTTATTTCTCGTTGTATATCCTTTAATTCTAGAGTTAAATTGATAAATAACGTGTACGAATTTGTTTAACGCATTTGTTTTGGTTACTCGACGTCTCCGTTCTCGTGTAGCCTACATATTGCGTTTTTTTTTTAATTTGCTTACCTGGCTAAAGGTTAGCATGTTTAAAATACGTAAGTCATTTTGTTCATCATATTTAAGTAGATAACTCATCAGTTGTTTGCATCAGAGCGATAATTTTTGAGATAGTTATTAAAACTGTTTAAAGGTTGTCAAACGTTGTTTCTCGTTGTATATCCTTTAATTCTAGAGTTAAATTGATAAATAACGTGTACGAATTTGTTTAACGCATTTGTTTTGGTTACTCGACGTCTCCGTTCTCGTGTAGCCTACATATTGCGTTTTTTTTTTAATTTGCTTACCTGGCTAAAGGTTAGCATGTTTAAAATACGTAAGTCGTTTTGTTCATCATATTTAAGTAGATAACTCATCAGTTGTTTGCATCAGAGCGATAATTTTTGAGATAGTTATTAAAACTGTTTAAAGGTTGTCAAACGTTGTTTCTCGTTGTATATCCTTTAATTCTAGAGTTAAATTGATAAATAACGTGTACGAATTTGTTTAACGCATTTGTTTTGGTTACTCGACGTCTCCGTTCTCGTGTAGCCTACATATTGCGTTTTTTTTTTAATTTGCTTACCTGGCTAAAGGTTAGCATGTTTAAAATACGTAAGTCGTTTTGTTCAACAAATTTGAGTAGATAACTCAGCAGTTGTTTGCATCAGAGCGATAATTTTTGAGATAGTTATTAAAACTGTTTAAAAGTTGTCAAACGTTGTTTCTCGTTGTATATCCTTTAATTCTAGAGTTAAATTGATAAATAACGTGTACGAATTTGTTTAACGCATTTGTTTTGGTTACTCGACGTCTCCGTTCTCGTGTAGCCTACATATTGCGTTTTTTTTTTTAATTTGCTTACCGGGCTAAAGGTTAGCATGTTTAAAATACGTAAGTCGTTTTGTTCATCATATTTAAGTAGATAACTCATCAGTTGTTTGCATCAGAGCGACAATTTTTGAGATAGTTATTAAAACTGTTTAAAGGTTGTCAAACGTTGTTTCTCGTTGTATATCCTTTAATTCTAGAGTTAAATTGATAAATAACGTGTACGAATTTGTTTAACGCATTTGTTTTGGTTACTCGAAGTCTCCGTTCTCGTGTAGCCTACATATTGCGTTTTTTTTTTAATTTGCTTACCGGGCTAAAGGTTAGCATGTTTAAAATACGTAAGTCGTTTTGTTCATCATATTTAAGTAGATAACTCATCAGTTGTTTGCATCAGAGCGACAATTTTTGAGATAGTTATTAAAACTGTTTAAAGGTTGTCAAACGTTGTTTCTCGTTGTATATCCTTTAATTCTAGAGTTAAATTGATAAATAACGTGTACGAATTTGTTTAACGCATTTGTTTTGGTTACTCGACGTCTCCGTTCTCGTGTAGCCTACATATTGCGTTTTTTTTTTAATTTGCTTACCTGGCTAAAGGTTAGCATGTTTAAAATACGTAAGTCGTTTTGTTCATCATATTTAAGTAGATAACTCATCAGTTGTTTGCATCAGAGCGATAATTTTTGAGATAGTTATTAAAACTGTTTAAAGGTTGTCAAACGTTGTTTCTCGTTGTATATCCTTTAATTCTAGAGTTAAATTGATAAATAACGTGTACGAATTTGTTTAACGCATTTGTTTTGGTTACTCGACGTCTCCGTTCTCGTGTAGCCTACATATTGCGTTTTTTTTTAATTTGCTTACCTGGCTAAAGGTTAGCATGTTTAAAATACGTAAGTCGTTTTGTTCATCAAATTTAAGTAGATAACTCATCAGTTGTTTGCATCAGAGCGATAATTTTTGAGATAGTTATTAAAACTGTTTAAAAGTTGTCAAACGTTGTTTCTCGTTGTATATCCTTTAATTCTAGAGTTAAATTGATAAATAACGTGTACGAATTTGTTTAACGCATTTGTTTTGGTTACTCGACGTCTCCGTTCTCGTGTAGCCTACATATTGCGTTTTTTTTTTAATTTGCTTACCTGGCTAAAGGTTAGCATGTTTAAAATACGTAAGTCGTTTTGTTCATCATATTTAAGTAGATAACTCATCAGTTGTTTGCATCAGAGCGATAATTTTTGAGATAGTTATTAAAACTGTTTAAAGGTTGTCAAACGTTGTTTCTCGTTGTATATCCTTTAATTCTAGAGTTAAATTGATAAATAACGTGTACGAATTTGTTTAACGCATTTGTTTTGGTTACTCGACGTCTCCGTTCTCGTGTAGCCTACATATTGCGTTTTTTTTTTAATTTGCTTACCGGGCTAAAGGTTAGCATGTTTAAAATACGTAAGTCGTTTTGTTCATCAAATTTAAGTAGATAACTCATCAGTTGTTTGCATCAGAGCGATAATTTTTGAGATAGTTATTAAAACTGTTTAAAGGTTGTCAAACGTTGTTTCTCGTTGTATATCCTTTAATTCTAGAGTTAAATTGATAAATAACGTGTACAAATTTGTTTAACGCATTTGTTTTGGTTACTCGACGTCTCCGTTCTCGTGTAGCCTACATATTGCGTTTTTTTTTTAATTTGCTTACCGGGCTAAAAGTTAGCATGTTTAAAATACGTAAGTCGTTTTGTTCAACAAATTTGAGTAGATAACTCAGCAGTTGTTTGCATCAGAGCGACAATTTTTGAGATAGTTATTAAAATTGTTTAAAGGTTGTCAAACGTTGTTTCTCGTTGTATATCCTTTAATTCTAGAGTTAAATTGATAAATAACGTGTACGAATTTGTTTAAAGCATTTGTTTTGGTTACTCGACGTCTCCGTTCTCATGTAGCCTACATATTGCGTTTTTTTTTTAATTTGCTTACCGGGCTAAAGGTTAGCATGTTTAAAATACGTAAGTCGTTTTGTTCAACAAATTTGAGTAGATAACTCAGCAGTTGTTTGCATCAGAGCGACAATTTTTGAGATAGTTATTAAAATTGTTTAAAGGTTGTCAAACGTTGTTTCTCGTTGTATATCCTTTAATTCTAGAGTTAAATTGATAAATAACGTGTACGAATTTGTTTAACGCATTTGTTTTGGTTACTCGACGTCTCCGTTCTCGTGTAGCCTACATATTGCGTTTTTTTTTTAATTTGCTTACCTGGCTAAAGGTTAGCATGTTTAAAATACGTAAGTCGTTTTGTTCATCAAATTTAAGTAGATAACTCATCAGTTGTTTGCATCAGAGCGACAATTTTTGAGATAGTTATTAAAATTGTTTAAAGGTTGTCAAACGTTGTTTCTCGTTGTATATCCTTTAATTCTAGAGTTAAATTGATAAATAACGTGTACGAATTTGTTTAACGCATTTGTTTTGGTTACTCGACGTCTCCGTTCTCGTGTAGCCTACACATTGCGTTTTTTTTTTAATTTGCTTACCTGGCTAAAGGTTAGCATGTTTAAAATACGTAAGTCGTTTTGTTCATCATATTTAAGTAGATAACTCATCAGTTGTTTGCATCAGAGCGATAATTTTTGAGATAGTTATTAAAACTGTTTAAAGGTTGTCAAACGTTGTTTCTCGTTGTATATCCTTTAATTCTAGAGTTAAATTGATAAATAACGTGTACGAATTTGTTTAACGCATTTGTTTTGGTTACTCGACGTCTCCGTTCTCGTGTAGCCTACATATTGCGTTTTTTTTTTAATTTGCTTACCTGGCTAAAGGTTAGCATGTTTAAAATACGTAAGTCGTTTTGTTCATCATATTTAAGTAGATAACTCATCAGTTGTTTGCATCAGAGCGATAATTTTTGAGATAGTTATTAAAACTGTTTAAAAGTTGTCAAACGTTGTTTCTCGTTGTATATACTTTAATTCTAGAGTTAAATTGATAAATAACGTGTACGAATTTGTTTAACGCATTTGTTTTGGTTACTCGACGTCTCCGTTCTCGTGTAGCCTACATATTGCGTTTTTTTTTTAATTTGCTTACCGGGCTAAAGGTTAGCATGTTTAAAATACGTAAGTCGTTTTGTTCATCAAATTTAAGTAGATAACTCATCAGTTGTTTGCATCAGAGCGATAATTTTTGAGATAGTTATTAAAATTGTTTAAAGGTTGTCAAACGTTGTTTCTCGTTGTATATCCTTTAATTCTAGAGTTAAATTGATAAATAACGTGTACGAATTTGTTTAACGCATTTGTTTTGGTTACTCGACGTCTCCGTTCTCGTGTAGCCTACATATTGCGTTTTTTTTTTTAATTTGCTTACCGGGCTAAAGGTTAGCATGTTTAAAATACGTAAGTCGTTTTGTTCATCAAATTTAAGTAGATAACTCATCAGTTGTTTGCATCAGAGCGATAATTTTTGAGATAGTTATTAAAACTGTTTAAAGGTTGTCAAACGTTGTTTCTCGTTGTATATCCTTTAATTCTAGAGTTAAATTGATAAATAACGTGTACGAATTTGTTTAACGCATTTGTTTTGGTTACTCGACGTCTCCGTTCTCGTGTAGCCCACATATTGCGTTTTTTTTTAATTTGCTTACCGGGCTAAAGGTTAGCATGTTTAAAATACGTAAGTCGTTTTGTTCATCATATTTAAGTAGATAACTCATCAGTTGTTTGTATCAGAGCGATAATTTTTGAGATAGTTATTAAAACTGTTTAAAGGTTGTCAAACGTTGTTTCTCGTTGTATATCCTTTAATTCTAGAGTTAAATTGATAAATAACGTGTACGAATTTGTTTAACGCATTTGTTTTGGTTACTCGACGTCTCCGTTCTCGTGTAGCCTACATATTGCGTTTTTTTTTTAATTTGCTTACCTGGCTAAAGGTTAGCATGTTTAAAATACGTAAGTCGTTTTGTTCATCATATTTAAGTAGATAACTCATCAGTTGTTTGCATCAGAGCGATAATTTTTGAGATAGTTATTAAAACTGTTTAAAGGTTGTCAAACGTTGTTTCTCGTTGTATATCCTTTAATTCTAGAGTTAAATTGATAAATAACGTGTACGAATTTGTTTAACGCATTTGTTTTGGTTACTCGACGTCTCCGTTCTCGTGTAGCCTACATATTGCGTTTTTTTTTTAATTTGCTTACCTGGCTAAAGGTTAGCATGTTTAAAATACGTAAGTCGTTTTGTTCATCATATTTAAGTAGATAACTCATCAGTTGTTTGCATCAGAGCGATAATTTTTGAGATAGTTATTAAAACTGTTTAAAGGTTGTCAAACGTTGTTTCTCGTTGTATATCCTTTAATTCTAGAGTTAAATTGATAAATAGCGTGTACGAATTTGTTTAACGCATTTGTTTTGGTTACTCGACGTCTCCGTTCTCGTGTAGCCTACATATTGCGTTTTTTTTTTTAATTTGCTTACCTGGCTAAAGGTTAGCATGTTTAAAATACGTAAGTCGTTTTGTTCATCATATTTAAGTAGATAACTCATCAGTTGTTTGCATCAGAGCGATAATTTTTGAGATAGTTATTAAAACTGTTTAAAGGTTGTCAAACGTTGTTTCTCGTTGTATATCCTTTAATTCTAGAGTTAAATTGATAAATAACGTGTACAAATTTGTTTAACGCATTTGTTTTGGTTACTCGACGTCTCCGTTCTCGTGTAGCCTACATATTGCGTTTTTTTTTTTAATCTGCTTACCTGGCTAAAGGTTAGCATGTTTAAAATACGTAAGTCGTTTTGTTCATCATATTTAAGTAGATAACTCATCAGTTGTTTGCATCAGAGCGATAATTTTTGAGATAGTTATTAAAACTGTTTAAAAGTTGTCAAACGTTGTTTCTCGTTGTATATCCTTTAATTCTAGAGTTAAATTGATAAATAACGTGTACGAATTTGTTTAACGTATTTGTTTTGGTTACTCGACGTCTCCGTTCTCGTGTAGCCTACATATTGCGTTTTTTTTTTAATTTGCTTACCGGGCTAAAGGTTAGCATGTTTAAAATACGTAAGTCGTTTTGTTCAACAAATTTGAGTAGATAACTCAGCAGTTGTTTGCATCAGAGCGATAATTTTTGAGATAGTTATTAAAACTGTTTAAAGGTTGTCAAACGTTGTTTCTCGTTGTATATCCTTTAATTCTAGAGTTAAATTGATAAATAACGTGTACGAATTTGTTTAACGCATTTGTTTTGGTTACTCGACGTCTCCGTTCTCGTGTAGCCTACATATTGCGTTTTTTTTTTAATTTGCTTACCGGGCTAAAGGTTAGCATGTTTAAAATACGTAAGTCGTTTTGTTCATCAAATTTAAGTAGATAACTCATCAGTTGTTTGCATCAGAGCGACAATTTTTGAGATAGTTATTAAAACTGTTTAAAGGTTGTCAAACGTTGTTTCTCGTTGTATATCCTTTAATTCTAGAGTTAAATTGATAAATAACGTGTACGAATTTGTTTAACGCATTTGTTTTGGTTACTCGACGTCTCCGTTCTCGTGTAGCCTACATATTGCGTTTTTTTTTTTAATTTGCTTACCGGGCTAAAGGTTAGCATGTTTAAAATACGTAAGTCGTTTTGTTCAACAAATTTGAGTAGATAACTCAGCAGTTGTTTGCATCAGAGCGACAATTTTTGAGATAGTTATTAAAATTGTTTAAAGGTTGTCAAACGTTGTTTCTCGTTGTATATCCTTTAATTCTAGAGTTAAATTGATAAATAACGTGTACGAATTTGTTTAACGCATTTGTTTTGGTTACTCGACGTCTCCGTTCTCGTGTAGCCTACATATTGCGTTTTTTTTTAATTTGCTTACCTGGCTAAAGGTTAGCATGTTTAAAATACGTAAGTCGTTTTGTTCATCATATTTAAGTAGATAACTCATCAGTTGTTTGCATCAGAGCGATAATTTTTGAGATAGTTATTAAAACTGTTTAAAGGTTGTCAAACGTTGTTTCTCGTTGTATATCCTTTAATTCTAGAGTTAAATTGATAAATAACGTGTACGAATTTGTTTAACGCATTTGTTTTGGTTACTCGACGTCTCCGTTCTCGTGTAGCCTACATATTGCGTTTTTTTTTTAATTTGCTTACCTGGCTAAAGGTTAGCATGTTTAAAATACGTAAGTCGTTTTGTTCATCAAATTTAAGTAGATAACTCATCAGTTGTTTGCATCAGAGCGATAATTTTTGAGATAGTTATTAAAACTGTTTAAAAGTTGTCAAACGTTGTTTCTCGTTGTATATCCTTTAATTCTAGAGTTAAATTGATAAATAACGTGTACGAATTTGTTTAACGCATTTGTTTTGGTTACTCGACGTCTCCGTTCTCGTGTAGCCTACATATTGCTTTTTTTTTTTAATTTGCTTACCGGGCTAAAGGTTAGCATGTTTAAAATACGTAAGTCGTTTTGTTCATCATATTTAAGTAGATAACTCATCAGTTGTTTGCATCAGAGCGATAATTTTTGAGATAGTTATTAAAACTGTTTAAAGGTTGTCAAACGTTGTTTCTCGTTGTATATCCTTTAATTCTAGAGTTAAATTGATAAATAACGTGTACGAATTTGTTTAACGCATTTGTTTTGGTTACTCGACGTCTCCGTTCTCGTGTAGCCTACATATTGCGTTTTTTTTTTATTTTGCTTACCTGGCTAAAGGTTAGCATGTTTAAAATACGTAAGTCGTTTTGTTCATCATATTTAAGTAGATAACTCATCAGTTGTTTGCATCAGAGCGATAATTTTTGAGATAGTTATTAAAACTGTTTAAAGGTTGTCAAACGTTGTTTCTCGTTGTATATCCTTTAATTCTAGAGTTAAATTGATAAATAACGTGTACGAATTTGTTTAACGCATTTGTTTTGGTTACTCGACGTCTCCGTTCTCGTGTAGCCTACATATTGCGTTTTTTTTTTAATTTGCTTACCGGGCTAAAGGTTAGCATGTTTAAAATACGTAAGTCGTTTTGTTCAACAAATTTGAGTAGATAACTCAGCAGTTGTTTGCATCAGAGCGACAATTTTTGAGATAGTTATTAAAATTGTTTAAAGGTTGTCAAACGTTGTTTCTCGTTGTATATCCTTTAATTCTAGAGTTAAATTGATAAATAACGTGTACGAATTTGTTTAACGCATTTGTTTTGGTTACTCGACGTCTCCGTTCTCGTGTAGCCTACATATTGCGTTTTTTTTTTAATTTGCTTACCTGGCTAAAGGTTAGCATGTTTAAAATACGTAAGTCGTTTTGTTCATCATATTTAAGTAGATAACTCATCAGTTGTTTGCATCAGAGCGATAATTTTTGAGATAGTTATTAAAACTGTTTAAAGGTTGTCAAACGTTGTTTCTCGTTGTATATCCTTTAATTCTAGAGTTAAATTGATAAATAACGTGTACGAATTTGTTTAACGCATTTGTTTTGGTTACTCGACGTCTCCGTTCTCGTGTAGCCTACATATTGCGTTTTTTGATTTGCTTACCTGGCTAAAGGTTAGCATGTTTAAAATACGTAAGTCGTTTTGTTCATCAAATTTAAGTAGATAACTCATCAGTTGTTTGCATCAGAGCGATAATTTTTGAGATAGTTATTAAAACTGTTTAAAAGTTGTCAAACGTTGTTTCTCGTTGTATATCCTTTAATTCTAGAGTTAAATTGATAAATAACGTGTACGAATTTGTTTAACGCATTTGTTTTGGTTACTCGACATCTCCGTTCTCGTGTAGCCTACATATTGCGTTTTTTTTTAATTTGCTTACCGGGCTAAAGGTTAGCATGTTTAAAATACGTAAGTCGTTTTGTTCAACAAATTTGAGTAGATAACTCAGCAGTTGTTTGCATCAGAGCGACAATTTTTGAGATAGTTATTAAAATTGTTTAAAGGTTGTCAAACGTTGTTTCTCGTTGTATATCCTTTAATTCTAGAGTTAAATTTATAAATAACGTGTACGAATTTGTTTAACGCATTTGTTTTGGTTACTCGACGTCTCCGTTCTCGTGTAGCCTACATATTGCGTTTTTTTTTTTATTTGCTTACCGGGCTAAAGGTTAGCATGTTTAAAATACGTAAGTCGTTTTGTTCATCAAATTTAAGTAGATAACTCATCAGTTGTTTGCATCAGAGCGACAATTTTTGAGATAGTTATTAAAACTGTTTAAAGGTTGTCAAACGTTGTTTCTCGTTGTATATCCTTTAATTCTTGAGTTAAATTGATAAATAACGTGTACGAATTTGTTTAACGCATTTCTTTTGGTTACTCGACGTCTCCGTTCTCGTGTAGCCTACATATTGCGTTTTTTTTTTAATTTGCTTACCGGGCTAAAGGTTAGCATGTTTAAAATACGTAAGTCGTTTTGTTCATCAAATTTAAGTAGATAACTCATCAGTTGTTTGCATCAGAGCGACAATTTTTGAGATAGTTATTAAAACTGTTTAAAGGTTGTCAAACGTTGTTTCTCGTTGTATATCCTTTAATTCTAGAGTTAAATTGATAAATAACGTGTACGAATTTGTTTAACGCATTTGTTTTGGTTACTCGACGTCTCCGTTCTCGTGTAGCCTACATATTGCGTTTTTTTTTTAATTTGCTTACCGGGCTAAAGGTTAGCATGTTTAAAATACGTAAGTCGTTTTGTTCAACAAATTTGAGTAGATAACTCAGCAGTTGTTTGCATCAGAGCGACAATTTTTGAGATAGTTATTAAAATTGTTTAAAGGTTGTCAAACGTTGTTTCTCGTTGTATATCCTTTAATTATAGAGTTAAATTGATAAATAACGTGTACGAATTTGTTTAACGCATTTGTTTTGGTTACTCGACGTCTCCGTTCTCGTGTAGCCTACATATTGCGTTTTTTTTTAATTTGCTTACCTGGCTAAAGGTTAGCATGTTTAAAATACGTAAGTCGTTTTGTTCATCATATTTAAGTAGATAACTCATCAGTTGTTTGCATCAGAGCGATAATTTTTGAGATAGTTATTAAAACTGTTTAAAAGTTGTCAAACGTTGTTTCTCGTTGTATATCCTTTAATTCTAGAGTTAAATTGATAAATAACGTGTACGAATTTGTTTAACGCATTTGTTTTGGTTACTCGACGTCTCCGTTCTCGTGTAGCCTACTTATTGCGTTTTTTTTTTAATTTGCTTACCGGGCTAAAGGTTAGCATGTTTAAAATACGTAAGTCGTTTTGTTCAACAAATTTGAGTAGATAACTCAGCAGTTGTTTGCATCAGAGCGACAATTTTTGAGATAGTTATTAAAATTGTTTAAAGGTTGTCAAACGTTGTTTCTCGTTGTATATCCTTTAATTCTAGAGTTAAATTGATAAATAACGTGTACGAATTTGTTTAACGCATTTGTTTTGGTTACTCGACGTCTCCGTTCTCGTGTAGCCTACATATTGCGTTTTTTTTTTAATTTGCTTACCGGGCTAAAGGTTAGCATGTTTAAAATACGTAAGTCGTTTTGTTCATCAAATTTAAGTAGATAACTCATCAGTTGTTTGCATCAGAGCGACAATTTTTGAGATAGTTATTAAAACTGTTTAAAGGTTGTCAAACGTTGTTTCTCGTTGTATATCCTTTAATTCTAGAGTTAAATTGATAAATAACGTGTACGAATTTGTTTAACGCATTTGTTTTGGTTACTCGACGTCTCCGTTCTCGTGTAGCCTACATATTGCGTTTTTTTTTTAATTTGCTTACCTGGCTAAAGGTTAGCATGTTTAAAATACGTAAGTCGTTTTGCTCAACAAATTTGAGTAGATAACTCAGCAGTTGTTTGCATCAGAGCGATAATTTTTGAGATAGTTATTAAAACTGTTTAAAGGTTGTCAAACGTTGTTTCTCGTTGTATATCCTTTAATTCTAGAGTTAAATTGATAAATAACGTGTACGAATTTGTTTAACGCATTTGTTTTGGTTACTCGACGTCTCCGTTCTCGTGT
Organism: Eurosta solidaginis; assembly: GCF_040869045.1. NCBI lineage: Eukaryota > Metazoa > Arthropoda > Insecta > Diptera > Tephritidae > Eurosta > Eurosta solidaginis. Next base: position 479,695 of record NW_027136944.1, read on the forward strand.
AGCCTACATATTGCGTTTTTTTTTAATTTGCTTACCTGGCTAAAGGTTAGCATGTTTAAAATACGTAAGTCGTTTTGTTCATCATATTTAAGTAGATAACTCATCAGTTGTTTGCATGAGAGCGACAATTTTTGAGATAGTTATTAAAATTGTTTAAAGGTTGTCAAACGTTGTTTCTCGTTGTATATCCTTTAATTCTAGAGTTAAATTGATAAATAACGTGTACGAATTTGTTTAACGCATTTGTTTTGGTTACTCGACGTCTCCGTTCTCGTGTAGCCTACATATTGCGTTTTTTTTTTAATTTGCTTACCGGGCTAAAGGTTAGCATGTTTAAAATACGTAAGTCGTTTTGTTCATCATATTTAAGTAGATAACTCATCAGTTGTTTGCATCAGAGCGATAATTTTTGAGATAGTTATTAAAACTGTTTAAAGGTTGTCAAACGTTGTTTCTCGTTGTATATCCTTTAATCCTAGAGTTAAATTGATAAATAACGTGTACGAATTTGTTTAACGTATTTGTTTTGGTTACTCGACGTCTCCGTTCTCGTGTAGCCTACATATTGCGTTTTTTTTTAATTTGCTTACCTGGCTAAAGGTTAGCATGTTTAAAATACGTAAGTCGTTTTGTTCATCATATTTAAGTAGATAACTCATCAGTTGTTTGCATCAGAGCGATAATTTTTGAGATAGTTATTAAAACTGTTTAAAGGTTGTCAAACGTTGTTTCTCGTTGTATATACTTTAATTCTAGAGTTAAATTGATAAATAACGTGTACGAATTTGTTTAACGCATTTGTTTTGGTTACTCGACGTCTCCGTTCTCGTGTAGCCTACATATTGCGTTTTTTTTTTAATTTGCTTACCTGGCTAAAGGTTAGCATGTTTAAAATACGTAAGTCGTTTTGTTCATCATATTTAAGTAGATAACTCATCAGTTGTTTGCATCAGAGCGATAATTTTTGAGATAGTTATTAAAACTGTTTAAAGGTTGTCAAACGTTGTTTCTCGTTGTATATCCTTTAATTCTAGAGTTAAATTGACAAATAACGTGTACGAATTTGTTTAACGCATTTGTTTTGGTTACTCGACGTCTCCGTTCTCGTGTAGCCTACATATTGCGTTTTTTTTTTAATTTGCTTACCTGGCTAAAGGTTAGCATGTTTAAAATACGTAAGTCGTTTTGTTCATCATATTTAAGTAGATAACTCATCAGTTGTTTGCATCAGAGCGATAATTTTTGAGATAGTTATTAAAACTGTTTAAAGGTTGTCAAACGTTGTTTCTCGTTGTATATCCTTTAATTCTAGAGTTAAATTGATAAATAACGTGTACGAATTTGTTTAACGCATTTGTTTTGGTTACTCGACGTCTCCGTTCTCGTGTAGCCCACATATTGCGTTTTTTTTTAATTTGCTTACCGGGCTAAAGGTTAGCATGTTTAAAATACGTAAGTCGTTTTGTTCAACAAATTTGAGTAGATAACTCAGCAGTTGTTTGCATCAGAGCGACAATTTTTGAGATAGTTATTAAAATTGTTTAAAGGTTGTCAAACGTTGTTTCTCGTTGTATATCCTTTAATTCTAGAGTTAAATTGATAAATAACGTGTACGAATTTGTTTAAAGCATTTGTTTTGGTTACTCGACGTCTCCGTTCTCATGTAGCCTACATATTGCGTTTTTTTTTTAATTTGCTTACCGGGCTAAAGGTTAGCATGTTTAAAATACGTAAGTCGTTTTGTTCAACAAATTTGAGTAGATAACTCAGCAGTTGTTTGCATCAGAGCGACAATTTTTGAGATAGTTATTAAAATTGTTTAAAGGTTGTCAAACGTTGTTTCTCGTTGTATATCCTTTAATTCTAGAGTTAAATTGATAAATAACGTGTACGAATTTGTTTAACGCATTTGTTTTGGTTACTCGACGTCTCCGTTCTCGTGTAGCCTACATATTGCGTTTTTTTTTTAATTTGCTTACCGGGCTAAAGGTTAGCATGTTTAAAATACGTAAGTCGTTTTGTTCATCATATTTAAGTAGATAATTCATCAGTTGTTTGCATCAGAGCGATAATTTTTGAGATAGTTATTAAAACTGTTTAAAGGTTGTCAAACGTTGTTTCTCGTTGTATATCCTTTAATCCTAGAGTTAAATTGATAAATAACGTGTACGAATTTGTTTAACGCATTTGTTTTGGTTACTCGACGTCTCCGTTCTCGTGTAGCCCACATATTGCGTTTTTTTTTTAATTTGCTTACCGGGCTAAAGGTTAGCATGTTTAAAATACGTAAGTCGTTTTGTTCATCATATTTAAGTAGATAACTCATCAGTTGTTTGCATCAGAGCGACAATTTTTGAGATAGTTATTAAAACTGTTTAAAGGTTGTCAAACGTTGTTTCTCGTTGTATATCCTTTAATTCTAGAGTTAAATTGATAATAACGTGTACGAATTTGTTTAACGCATTTGTTTTGGTTACTCGACGTCTCCGTTCTCGTGTAGCCTACATATTGCGTTTTTTTTTTAATTTGCTTACCTGGCTAAAGGTTAGCATGTTTAAAATACGTAAGTCGTTTTGTTCATCATATTTAAGTAGATAACTCATCAGTTGTTTGCATCAGAGCGATAATTTTTGAGATAGTTATTAAAACTGTTTAAAGGTTGTCAAACGTTGTTTCTCGTTGTATATCCTTTAATTCTAGAGTTAAATTGATAAATAACGTGTACGAATTTGTTTAACGCATTTGTTTTGGTTACTCGACGTCTCCGTTCTCGTGTAGCCTACATATTGCGTTTTTTTTTAATTTGCTTACCTGGCTAAAGGTTAGCATGTTTAAAATACGTAAGTCGTTTTGTTCATCATATTTAAGTAGATAACTCATCAGTTGTTTGCATCAGAGCGATAATTTTTGAGATAGTTATTAAAACTGTTTAAAGGTTGTCAAACGTTGTTTCTCGTTGTATATCCTTTAATTCTAGAGTTAAATTGATAAATAACGTGTACGAATTTGTTTAACGCATTTGTTTTGGTTACTCGACGTCTCCGTTCTCGTGTAGCCTACATATTGCGTTTTTTTTTTAATTTGCTTACCTGGCTAAAGGTTAGCATGTTTAAAATACGTAAGTCGTTTTGTTCATCAAATTTAAGTAGATAACTCATCAGTTGTTTGCATCAGAGCGATAATTTTTGAGATAGTTATTAAAATTGTTTAAAGGTTGTCAAACGTTGTTTCTCGTTGTATATCCTTTAATTCTAGAGTTAAATTGATAAATAACGTGTACGAATTTGTTTAACGCATTTGTTTTGGTTACTCGACGTCTCCGTTCTCGTGTAGCCTACATATTGCGTTTTTTTTTTAATTTGCTTACCTGGCTAAAGGTTAGCATGTTTAAAATACGTAAGTCGTTTTGTTCATCATATTTAAGTAGATAACTCATCAGTTGTTTGCATCTGAGCGATAATTTTTGAGATAGTTATTAAAACTGTTTAAACGTTGTCAAACGTTGTTTCTCGTTGTATATCCTTTAATTCTAGAGTTAAATTGATAAATAACGTGTACGAATTTGTTTAACGCATTTGTTTTGGTTACTCGACGTCTCCGTTCTCGTGTAGCCTACATATTGCGTTTTTTTTTTAATTTGCTTACCTGGCTAAAGGTTAGCATGTTTAAAATACGTAAGTCGTTTTGTTCATCATATTTAAGTAGATAACTCATCAGTTGTTTGCATCAGAGCGATAATTTTTGAGATAGTTATTAAAACTGTTTAAAAGTTGTCAAACGTTGTTTCTCGTTGTATATCCTTTAATTCTAGAGTTAAATTGATAAATAACGTGTACGAATTTGTTTAACGCATTTGTTTTGGTTACTCGACGTCTCCGTTCTCGTGTAGCCTACATATTGCGTTTTTTTTTTTATTTGCTTACCGGGCTAAAGGTTGGCATGTTTAAAATACGTAAGTCGTTTTGTTCATCATATTTAAGTAGATAACTCATCAGTTGTTTGCATCAGAGCGATAATTTTTGAGATAGTTATTAAAACTGTTTAAAGGTTGTCAAACGTTGTTTCTCGTTGTATATCCTTTAATTCTAGAGTTAAATTGATAAATAACGTGTACGAATTTGTTTAACGCATTTGTTTTTGTTACTCGACGTCTCCGTTCTCGTGTAGCCTACATATTGCGTTTTTTTTTTAATTTGCTTACCGGGCTAAAGGTTAGCATGTTTAAAATACGTAAGTCGTTTTGTTCATCATATTTAAGTAGATAACTCATCAGTTGTTTGCATCAGAGCGATAATTTTTGAGATAGTTATTAAAACTGTTTAAAGGTTGTCAAACGTTGTTTCTCGTTGTATATACTTTAATTCTAGAGTTAAATTGATAAATAACGTGTACGAATTTGTTTAACGCATTTGTTTTGGTTACTCGACGTCTCCGTTCTCGTGTAGCCTACATATTGCGTTTTTTTTTTAATTTGCTTACCTGGCTAAAGGTTAGCATGTTTAAAATACGTAAGTCGTTTTGTTCATCATATTTAAGTAGATAACTCATCAGTTGTTTGCATCAGAGCGATAATTTTTGAGATAGTTATTAAAACTGTTTAAAGGTTGTCAAACGTTGTTTCTCGTTGTATATCCTTTAATTCTAGAGTTAAATTGATAAATAACGTGTACGAATTTGTTTAACGCATTTGTTTTGGTTACTCGACGTCTCCGTTCTCGTGTAGCCTACATATTGCGTTTTTTTTTTAATTTGCTTACCGGGCTAAAGGTTAGCATGTTTAAAATACGTAAGTCGTTTTGTTCATCAAATTTAAGTAGATAACTCATCAGTTGTTTGCATCAGAGCGATAATTTTTGAGATAGTTATTAAAACTGTTTAAAAGTTGTCAAACGTTGTTTCTCGTTGTATATCCTTTAATTCTAGAGTTAAATTGATAAATAACGTGTACGAATTTGTTTAACGCATTTGTTTTGGTTACTCGACGTCTCCGTTCTCGTGTAGCCTACATATTGCGTTTTTTTTTTAATTTGCTTACCTGGCTAAAGGTTAGCATGTTTAAAATACGTAAGTCGTTTTGTTCATCATATTTAAGTAGATAACTCATCAGTTGTTTGCATCAGAGCGATAATTTTTGAGATAGTTATTAAAACTGTTTAAAGGTTGTCAAACGTTGTTTCTCGTTGTATATCCTTTAATTCTAGAGTTAAATTGATAAATAACGTGTACGAATTTGTTTAACGCATTTGTTTTGGTTACTCGACGTCTCCTTTCTCGTGTAGCCTACATATTGCGTTTTTTTTTTAATTTGCTTACCTGGCTAAAGGTTAGCATGTTTAAAATACGTAAGTCGTTTTGTTCATCATATTTAAGTAGATAACTCATCAGTTGTTTGCATCAGAGCGATAATTTTTGAGATAGTTATTAAAACTGTTTAAAGGTTGTCAAACGTTGTTTCTCGTTGTATATCCTTTAATTCTAGAGTTAAATTGATAAATAACGTGTACGAATTTGTTTAACGCATTTGTTTTGGTTACTCGACGTCTCCGTTCTCGTGTAGCCTACATATTGCGTTTTTTTTTTAATTTGCTTACCGGGCTAAAGGTTAGCATGTTTAAAATACGTAAGTCGTTTTGTTCATCAAATTTAAGTAGATAACTCATCAGTTGTTTGCATCAGAGCGACAATTTTTGAGATAGTTATTAAAATTGTTTAAAGGTTGTCAAACGTTGTTTCTCGTTGTATATCCTTTAATTCTAGAGTTAAATTGATAAATAACGTGTACGAATTTGTTTAACGCATTTGTTTTGGTTACTCGACGTCTCCGTTCTCGTGTAGCCTACATATTGCGTTTTTTTTTTAATTTGCTTACCTGGCTAAAGGTTAGCATGTTTAAAATACGTAAGTCGTTTTGTTCATCATATTTAAGTAGATAACTCATCAGTTGTTTGCATCAGAGCGATAATTTTTGAGATAGTTATTAAAACTGTTTAAAGGTTGTCAAACGTTGTTTCTCGTTGTATATCCTTTAATTCTAGAGTTAAATTGATAAATAATGTGTACGAATTTGTTTAACGCATTTGTTTTGGTTACTCGACGTCTCCGTTCTCGTGTAGCTTACATATTGCGTTTTTTTTTTAATTTGCTTACCGGGCTAAAGGTTAGCATGTTTAAAATACGTAAGTCGTTTTGTTCAACAAATTTGAGTAGATAACTCAGCAGTTGTTTGCATCAGAGCGACAATTTTTGAGATAGTTATTAAAATTGTTTAAAGGTTGTCAAACGTTGTTTCTCGTTGTATATCCTTTAATTCTAGAGTTAAATTGATAAATAACGTGTACGAATTTGTTTAACGCATTTGTTTTGGTTACTCGACGTCTCCGTTCTCGTGTAGCCTACATATTGCGTTTTTTTTTTAATTTGCTTACCTGGCTAAAGGTTAGCATGTTTAAAATACGTAAGTCGTTTTGTTCATCAAATTTAAGTAGATAACTCATCAGTTGTTTGCATCAGAGCGATAATTTTTGAGATAGTTATTAAAACTGTTTAAAGGTTGTCAAACGTTGTTTCTCGTTGTATACCCTTTAATTCTAGAGTTAAATTGATAAATAACGTGTACGAATTTGTTTAACGCATTTGTTTTGATTACTCGACGTCTCCGTTCTCGTGTAGCCTACATATTGCGTTTTTTTTTTAATTTGCTTACCTGGCTAAAGGTTAGCATGTTTAAAATACGTAAGTCGTTTTGTTCATCATATTTAAGTAGATAACTCATCAGTTGTTTGCATCAGAGCGATAATTTTTGAGATAGTTATTAAAACTGTTTAAAGGTTGTCAAACGTTGTTTCTCGTTGTATATCCTTTAATTCTAGAGTTAAATTGATAAATAACGTGTACGAATTTGTTTAACGCATTTGTTTTGGTTACTCGACGTCTCCGTTCTCGTGTAGCCTACATATTGCGTTTTTTTTTTTAATTTGCTTACCTGGCTAAAGGTTAGCATGTTTAAAATACGTAAGTCGTTTTGTTCATCAAATTTAAGTAGATAACTCATCAGTTGTTTGCATCAGAGCGATAATTTTTGAGATAGTTATTAAAACTGTTTAAAGGTTGTCAAACGTTGTTTCTCGTTGTATATCCTTTAATTCTAGAGTTAAATTGATAAATAACGTGTACGAATTTGTTTAACGCATTTGTTTTGGTTACTCGACGTCTCCGTTCTCGTGTAGCCTACATATTGCGTTTTTTTTTTTTAATTTGCTTACCGGGCTAAAGGTTAGCATGTTTAAAATACGTAAGTCGTTTTGTTCATCATATTTAAGTAGATAACTCATCAGTTGTTTGCATCAGAGCGATAATTTTTGAGATAGTTATTAAAATTGTTTAAAGGTTGTCAAACGTTGTTTCTCGTTGTATATCCTTTAATTCTAGAGTTAAATTGATAAATAACGTGTACGAATTTGTTTAACGCATTTGTTTTGGTTACTCGACGTCTCCGTTCTCGTGTAGCCTACATATTGCGTTTTTTTTTAATTTGCTTACCGGGCTAAAGTATTTAAGTAGATAACTCATCAGTTGTTTGCATCAGAGCGATAATTTTTGAGATAGTTATTAAAACTGTTTAAAGGTTGTCAAACGTTGTTTCTCGTTGTATATCCTTTAATTCTAGAGTTAAATTGATAAATAACGTGTACGAATTTGTTTAACGCATTTGTTTTGGTTACTCGACGTCTCCGTTCTCGTGTAGCCTACATATAGCGTTTTTTTTTTAATTTGCTTACCGGGCTAAAGGTTAGCATGTTTAAAATACGTAAGTCGTTTTGTTCATCATATTTAAGTAGATAACTCATCAGTTGTTTGCATCAGAGCGATAATTTTTGAGATAGATGATTAAAATTGTTTAAAGGTTGTCAAACGTTGTTTCTCGTTGTATATCCTTTAATTCTAGAGTTAAATTGATAAATAACGTGTACGAATTTGTTTAACGCATTTGTTTTGGTTACTCGAGGTCTCCGTTCTCGTGTAGCCTACATATTGCGTTTTTTTTTTAATTTGCTTACCGGGCTAAAGGTTAGCATGTTTAAAATACGTAAGTCGTTTTGTTCATCAAATTTAAGTAGATAACTCATCAGTTGTTTGCATCAGAGCGACAATTTTTGAGATAGTTATTAAAATTGTTTAAAGGTTGTCAAACGTTGTTTCTCGTTGTATATCCTTTAATTCTAGAGTTAAATTGATAAATAACGTGTACGAATTTGTTTAACGCATTTGTTTTGGTTACTCGACGTCTCCGTTCTCGTGTAGCCTACATATTGCGTTTTTTTTTTAATTTGCTTACCTGGCTAAAGGTTAGCATGTTTAAAATACGTAAGTCGTTTTGTTCATCATATTTAAGTAGATAACTCATCAGTTGTTTGCATCAGAGCGATAATTTTTGAGATAGTTATTAAAACTGTTTAAAGGTTGTCAAACGTTGTTTCTCGTTGTATATCCTTTAATTCTAGAGTTAAATTGATAAATAACGTGTACGAATTTGTTTAACGCATTTGTTTTGGTTACTCGACGTCTCCGTTCTCGTGTAGCCTACATATTGCGTTTTTTTTTTTAATTCGCTTACCGGGCTAAAGGTTAGCATGTTTAAAATACGTAAGTCGTTTTGTTCAACAAATTTGAGTAGATAACTCAGCAGTTGTTTGCATCAGAGCGACAATTTTTGAGATAGTTATTAAAATTGTTTAAAGGTTGTCAAACGTTGTTTCTCGTTGTATATCCTTTAATTCTAGAGTTAAATTGATAAATAACGTGTACGAATTTGTTTAACGCATTTGTTTTGGTTACTCGACGTCTCCGTTCTCGTGTAGCCTACATATTGCGTTTTTTTTTTTAATTTGCTTACCTGGCTAAAGGTTAGCATGTTTAAAATACGTAAGTCGTTTTGTTCATCAAATTTAAGTAGATAACTCATCAGTTGTTTGCATCAGAGCGATAATTTTTGAGATAGTTATTAAAACTGTTTAAAGGTTGTCAAACGTTGTTTCTCGTTGTATATCCTTTAATTCTAGAGTTAAATTGATAAATAACGTGTACGAATTTGTTTAACGCATTTGTTTTGGTTACTCGACGTCTCCGTTCTCGTGTAGCCTACATATTGCGTTTTTTTTTTTAATTTGCTTACCTGGCTAAAGGTTGGCATGTTTAAAATACGTAAGTCGTTTTGTTCATCATATTTAAGTAGATAACTCATCAGTTGTTTGCATCAGAGCGATAATTTTTGAGATAGTTATTAAAACTGTTTAAAGGTTGTCAAACGTTGTTTCTCGTTGTATATCCTTTAATTCTAGAGTTAAATTGATAAATAACGTGTACGAATTTGTTTAACGCATTTGTTTTGGTTACTCGACGTCTCCGTTCTCGTGTAGCCTACATATTGCGTTTTTTTTTTAATTTGCTTACCTGGCTAAAGGTTAGCATGTTTAAAATACGTAAGTCGTTTTGTTCATCAAATTTAAGTAGATAACTCATCAGTTGTTTGCATCAGAGCGATAATTTTTGAGATAGTTATTAAAACTGTTTAAAGGTTGTCAAACGTTGTTTCTCGTTGTATATCCTTTAATTCTAGAGTTAAATTGATAAATAACGTGTACGAATTTGTTTAACGCATTTGTTTTGGTTACTCGACGTCTCCGTTCTCGTGTAGCCCACATATTGCGTTTTTTTTTTAATTTGCTTACCGGGCTAAAGGTTAGCATGTTTAAAATACGTAAGTCGTTTTGTTCAACAAATTTGAGTAGATAACTCAGCAGTTGTTTGCATCAGAGCGACAATTTTTGAGATAGTTATTAAAATTGTTTAAAGGTTGTCAAACGTTGTTTCTCGTTGTATATCCTTTAATTCTAGAGTTAAATTGATAAATAACGTGTACGAATTTGTTTAACGCATTTGTTTTGGTTACTCGACGTCTCCGTTCTCGTGTAGCCTACATATTGCGTGTTTTTTTTAATTTGCTTACCGGGCTAAAGGTTAGCATGTTTAAAATACGTAAGTCGTTTTGTTCATCAAATTTAAGTAGATAACTCATCAGTTGTTTGCATCAGAGCGACAATTTTTGAGATAGTTATTAAAACTGTTTAAAGGTTGTCAAACGTTGTTTCTCGTTGTATATCCTTTAATTCTAGAGTTAAATTGATAAATAACGTGTACGAATTTGTTTAACGCATTTGTTTTGGTTACTCGACGTCTCCGTTCTCGTGTAGCCTACATATTGCGTTTTTTTTTTAATTTGCTTACCTGGCTAAAGGTTAGCATGTTTAAAATACGTAAGTCGTTTTGTTCAACAAATTTGAGTAGATAACTCAGCAGTTGTTTGCATCAGAGCGATAATTTTTGAGATAGTTATTAAAACTGTTTAAAGGTTGTCAAACGTTGTTTCTCGTTGTATATCCTTTAATTCTAGAGTTAAATTGATAAATAACGTGTACGAATTTGTTTAACGCATTTGTTTTGGTTACTCGACGTCTCCGTTCTCGTGTAGCCTACATATTGCGTTTTTTTTTTAATTTGCTTACCGGGCTAAAGGTTAGCATGTTTAAAATACGTAAGTCGTTTTGTTCATCAAATTTAAGTAGATAACTCATCAGTTGTTTGCACCAGAGCGACAATTTTTGAGATAGTTATTAAAACTGTTTAAAGGTTGTCAAACGTTGTTTCTCGTTGTATATCCTTTAATTCTAGAGTTAAATTGATAAATAACGTATACGAATTTGTTTAACGCATTTGTTTTGGTTACTCGACGTCTCCGTTCTCGTGTAGCCTACATATTGCGTTTTTTTTTTAATTTGCTTACCTGGCTAAAGGTTAGCATGTTTAAAATACGTAAGTCGTTTTGTTCATCAAATTTAAGTAGATAACTCATCAGTTGTTTGCATCAGAGCGATAATTTTTGAGATAGTTATTAAAACTGTTTAAAGGTTGTCAAACGTTGTTTCTCGTTGTATATCCTTTAATTCTAGAGTTAAATTGATAAATAACGTGTACGAATTTGTTTAACGCATTTGTTTTGGTTACTCGACGTCTCCGTTCTCGTGTAGCCTACATATTGCGTTTTTTTTTTTAATTTGCTTACCGGGCTAAAGGTTAGCATGTTTAAAATACGTAAGTCGTTTTGTTCAACAAATTTGAGTAGATAACTCATCAGTTGTTTGCATCAGAGCGATAATTTTTGAGATAGTTATTAAAACTGTTTAAAGGTTGTCAAACGTTGTTTCTCGTTGTATATACTTTAATTCTAGAGTTAAATTGATAAATAACGTGTACGAATTTGTTTAACGCATTTGTTTTGGTTACTCGACGTCTCCGTTCTCGTGTAGCCTACATATTGCGTTTTTTTTTTTTAATTTGCTTACCGGGCTAAAGGTTAGCATGTTTAAAATACGTAAGTCGTTTTGTTCAACAAATTTGAGTAGATAACTCATCAGTTGTTTGCATCAGAGCGATAATTTTTGAGATAGTTATTAAAACTGTTTAAAGGTTGTCAAACGTTGTTTCTCGTTGTATATACTTTAATTCTAGAGTTAAATTGATAAATAACGTGTACGAATTTGTTTAACGCATTTGTTTTGGTTACTCGACGTCTCCGTTCTCGTGTAGCCCACATATTGCGTTTTTTTTTTAATTTGCTTACCGGGCTAAAGGTTAGCATGTTTAAAATACGTAAGTCGTTTTGTTCATCATATTTAAGTAGATAACTCATCAGTTGTTTGCATCAGAGCGATAATTTTTGAGATAGTTATTAAAACTGTTTAAAGGTTGTCAAACGTTGTTTCTCGTTGTATATCCTTTAATTCTAGAGTTAAATTGATAAATAACGTGTACGAATTTGTTTAACGCATTTGTTTTGGTTACTCGACGTCTCCGTTCTCGTGTAGCCTACATATTGCGTTTTTTTTTTAATTTGCTTACCTGGCTAAAGGTTAGCATGTTTAAAATACGTAAGTCGTTTTGTTCATCAAATTTAAGTAGATAACCCATCAGTTGTTTGCATCAGAGCGATAATTTTTGAGATAGTTATTAAAACTGTTTAAAGGTTGTCAAACGTTGTTTCTCGTTGTATATCCTTTAATTCTAGAGTTAAATTGATAAATAACGTGTACGAATTTGTTTAACGCATTTGTTTTGGTTACTCGACGTCTCCGTTCTCGTGTAGCCTACATATTGCGTTTTTTTTTTTAATTTGCTTACCTGGCTAAAGGTTAGCATGTTTAAAATACGTAAGTCGTTTTGTTCATCAAATTTAAGTAGATAACTCATCAGTTGTTTGCATCAGAGCGATAATTTTTGAGATAGTTATTAAAACTGTTTAAAGGTTGTCAAACGTTGTTTCTCGTTGTATATCCTTTAATTCTAGAGTTAAATTGATAAATAACGTGTACGAATTCGTTTAACGCATTTGTTTTGGTTACTCGACGTCTCCGTTCTCGTGTAGCCCACATATTGCGTTTTTTTTTTAATTTGCTTACCGGGCTAAAGGTTAGCATGTTTAAAATACGTAAGTCGTTTTGTTCATCATATTTAAGTAGATAACTCATCAGTTGTTTGCATCAGAGCGACAATTTTTGAGATAGTTATTAAAACTGTTTAAAGGTTGTCAAACGTTGTTTCTCGTTGTATATCCTTTAATTCTAGAGTTAAATTGATAAATAACGTGTACGAATTTGTTTAACGCATTTGTTTTGGTTACTCGACGTCTCCGTTCTCGTGTAGCCTACATATTGCGTTTTTTTTTTAATTTGCTTACCTGGCTAAAGGTTAGCATGTTTAAAATACGTAAGTCGTTTTGTTCATCAAATTTAAGTAGATAACTCATCAGTTGTTTGCATCAGAGCGATAATTTTTGAGATAGTTATTAAAACTGTTTAAAGGTTGTCAAACGTTGTTTCTCGTTGTATATCCTTTAATTCTAGAGTTAAATTGATAAATAACGTGTACGAATTTGTTTAACGCATTTGTTTTGGTTACTCGACGTCTCCGTTCTCGTGTAGCCTACATATTGCGTTTTTTTTTTAATTTGCTTACCTGGCTAAAGGTTAGCATGTTTAAAATACGTAAGTCGTTTTGTTCATCAAATTTAAGTAGATAACTCATCAGTTGTTTGCATCAGAGCGATAATTTTTGAGATAGTTATTAAAACTGTTTAAAGGTTGTCAAACGTTGTTTCTCGTTGTATATACTTTAATTCTAGAGTTAAATTGATAAATAACGTGTACGAATTTGTTTAACGCATTTGTTTTGGTTACTCGACGTCTCCGTTCTCGTGTAGCCTACATATTGCGTTTTTTTTTAATTTGCTTACCGGGCTAAAGGTTAGCATGTTTAAAATACGTAAGTCGTTTTGTTCATCATATTTAAGTAGATAACTCATCAGTTGTTTGCATCAGAGCGATAATTTTTGAGATAGTTATTAAAACTGTTTAAAGGTTGTCAAACGTTGTTTCTCGTTGTATATCCTTTAATCCTAGAGTTAAATTGATAAATAACGTGTACGAATTTGTTTAACGTATTTGTTTTGGTTACTCGACGTCTCCGTTCTCGTGTAGCCTACATATTGCGTTTTTTTTTTAATTTGCTTACCTGGCTAAAGGTTAGCATGTTTAAAATACGTAAGTCGTTTTGTTCATCATATTTAAGTAGATAACTCATCAGTTGTTTGCATCAGAGCGATAATTTTTGAGATAGTTATTAAAACTGTTTAAAGGTTGTCAAACGTTGTTTCTCGTTGTATATACTTTAATTCTAGAGTTAAATTGATAAATAACGTGTACGAATTTGTTTAACGCATTTGTTTTGGTTACTCGACGTCTCCGTTCTCGTGTAGCCTACATATTGCGTTTTTTTTTTAATTTGCTTACCTGGCTAAAGGTTAGCATGTTTAAAATACGTAAGTCGTTTTGTTCATCATATTTAAGTAGATAACTCATCAGTTGTTTGCATCAGAGCGATAATTTTTGAGATAGTTATTAAAACTGTTTAAAGGTTGTCAAACGTTGTTTCTCGTTGTATATCCTTTAATTCTAGAGTTAAATTGATAAATAACGTGTACGAATTTGTTTAACGCATTTGTTTTGGTTACTCGACGTCTCCGTTCTCGTGTAGCCTACATATTGCGTTTTTTTTTTAATTTGCTTACCTGGCTAAAGGTTAGCATGTTTAAAATACGTAAGTCGTTTTGTTCATCAAATTTAAGTAGATAACTCATCAGTTGTTTGCATCAGAGCGACAATTTTTGAGATAGTTATTAAAATTGTTTAAAGGTTGTCAAACGTTGTTTCTCGTTGTATATCCTTTAATTCTAGAGTTAAATTGATAAATAACGTGTACGAATTTGTTTAACGCATTTGTTTTGGTTACTCGACGTCTCCGTTCTCGTGTAGCCTACATATTGCGTTTTTTTTTTAATTTGCTTACCTGGCTAAAGGTTAGCATGTTTAAAATACGTAAGTCGTTTTGTTCATCATATTTAAGTAGATAACTCATCAGTTGTTTGCATCAGAGCGATAATTTTTGAGATAGTTATTAAAACTGTTTAAAGGTTGTCAAACGTTGTTTCTCGTTGTATATCCTTTAATTCTAGAGTTAAATTGATAAATAACGTGTACGAATTTGTTTAACGCATTTGTGTTGGTTACTCGACGTCTCCGTTCTCGTGTAGCCTACATATTGCGTTTTTTTTTTAATTTGCTTACCGGGCTAAAGGTTAGCATGTTTAAAATACGTAAGTCGTTTTGTTCAACAAATTTGAGTAGATAACTCAGCAGTTGTTTGCATCAGAGCGACAATTTTTGAGATAGTTATTAAAATTGTTTAAAGGTTGTCAAACGTTGTTTCTCGTTGTATATCCTTTAATTCTAGAGTTAAATTGATAAATAACGTGTACGAATTTGTTTAACGCATTTGTTTTGGTTACTCGACGTCTCCGTTCTCGTGTAGCCTACATATTGCGTTTTTTTTTTAATTTGCTTACCTGGCTAAAGGTTAGCATGTTTAAAATACGTAAGTCGTTTTGTTCATCAAATTTAAGTAGATAACTCATCAGTTGTTTGCATCAGAGCGATAATTTTTGAGATAGTTATTAAAACTGTTTAAAGGTTGTCAAACGTTGTTTCTCGTTGTATATCCTTTAATTCTAGAGTTAAATTGATAAATAACGTGTACGAATTTGTTTAACGCATTTGTTTTGGTTACTCGACGTCTCCGTTCTCGTGTAGCCTACATATTGCGTTTTTTTTTTAATTTGCTTACCTGGCTAAAGGTTGGCATGTTTAAAATACGTAAGTCGTTTTGTTCATCATATTTAAGTAGATAACTCATCAGTTGTTTGCATCAGAGCGATAATTTTTGAGATAGTTATTAAAACTGTTTAAAGGTTGTCAAACGTTGTTTCTCGTTGTATATCCTTTAATTCTAGAGTTAAATTGATAAATAACGTGTACGAATTTGTTTAACGCATTTGTTTTGGTTACTCGACGTCTCCGTTCTCGTGTAGCCCACATATTGCGTTTTTTTTTTAATTTGCTTACCGGGCTAAAGGTTAGCATGTTTAAAATACGTAAGTCGTTTTGTTCAACAAATTTGAGTAGATAACTCAGCAGTTGTTTGCATCAGAGCGACAATTTTTGAGATAGTTATTAAAATTGTTTAAAGGTTGTCAAACGTTGTTTCTCGTTGTATATCCTTTAATTCTAGAGTTAAATTGATAAATAACGTGTACGAATTTGTTTAACGCATTTGTTTTGGTTACTCGACGTCTCCGTTCTCGTGTAGCCTACATATTGCGTTTTTTTTTTAATTTGCTTACCGGGCTAAAGGTTAGCATGTTTAAAATACGTAAGTCGTTTTGTTCATCAAATTTAAGTAGATAACTCATCAGTTGTTTGCATCAGAGCGATAATTTTTGAGATAGTTATTAAAACTGTTTAAAGGTTGTCAAACGTTGTTTCTCGTTGTATACCCTTTAATTCTAGAGTTAAATTGATAAATAACGTGTACGAATTTGTTTAACGCATTTGTTTTGGTTACTCGACGTCTCCGTTCTCGTGTAGCCTACATATTGCGTTTTTTTTTTAATTTGCTTACCTGGCTAAAGGTTAGCATGTTTAAAATACGTAAGTCGTTTTGTTCATCATATTTAAGTAGATAACTCATCAGTTGTTTGCATCAGAGCGATAATTTTTGAGATAGTTATTAAAACTGTTTAAAGGTTGTCAAACGTTGTTTCTCGTTGTATATCCTTTAATTCTAGAGTTAAATTGATAAATAACGTGTACGAATTTGTTTAACGCATTTGTTTTGGTTACTCGACGTCTCCGTTCTCGTGTAGCCTACATATTGCGTTTTTTTTTTAATTTGCTTACCTGGCTAAAGGTTAGCATGTTTAAAATACGTAAGTCGTTTTGTTCATCAAATTTAAGTAGATAACTCATCAGTTGTTTGCATCAGAGCGATAATTTTTGAGATAGTTATTAAAACTGTTTAAAGGTTGTCAAACGTTGTTTCTCGTTGTATATCCTTTAATTCTAGAGTTAAATTGATAAATAACGTGTACGAATTTGTTTAACGCATTTGTTTTGGTTACTCGACGTCTCCGTTCTCGTGTAGCCTACATATTGCGTTTTTTTTTTAATTTGCTTACCGGGCTAAAGGTTAGCATGTTTAAAATACGTAAGTCGTTTTGTTCATCATATTTAAGTAGATAACTCATCAGTTGTTTGCATCAGAGCGATAGTTTTTGAGATAGTTATTAAAATTGTTTAAAGGTTGTCAAACGTTGTTTCTCGTTGTATATCCTTTAATTCTAGAGTTAAATTGATAAATAACGTGTACGAATTTGTTTAACGCATTTGTTTTGGTTACTCGACGTCTCCGTTCTCGTGTAGCCTACATATTGCGTTTTTTTTTTAATTTGCTTACCGGGCTAAAGGTTAGCATGTTTAAAATACGTAAGTCGTTTTGTTCATCATATTTAAGTAGATAACTCATCAGTTGTTTGCATCAGAGCGATAATTTTTGAGATAGTTATTAAAACTGTTTAAAGGTTGTCAAACGTTGTTTCTCGTTGTATATCCTTTAATTCTAGAGTTAAATTGATAAATAACGTGTACGAATTTGTTTAACGCATTTGTTTTGGTTACTCGACGTCTCCGTTCTCGTGTAGCCTACATATTGCGTTTTTTTTTTAATTTGCTTACCGGGCTAAAGGTTAGCATGTTTAAAATACGTAAGTCGTTTTGTTCATCATATTTAAGTAGATAACTCATCAGTTGTTTGCATCAGAGCGATAATTTTTGAGATAGTTATTAAAATTGTTTAAAGGTTGTCAAACGTTGTTTCTCGTTGTATATCCTTTAATTCTAGAGTTAAATTGATAAATAACGTGCACGAATTTGTTTAACGCATTTGTTTTGGTTACTCGACGTCTCCGTTCTCGTGTAGCCTACATATTGCGTTTTTTTTTTAATTTGCTTACCGGGCTAAAGGTTAGCATGTTTAAAATACGTAAGTCGTTTGTTCATCAAATTTAAGTAGATAACTCATCAGTTGTTTGCATCAGAGCGACAATTTTTGAGATAGTTATTAAAATTGTTTAAAGGTTGTCAAACGTTGTTTCTCGTTGTATATCCTTTAATTCTAGAGTTAAATTGATAAATAACGTGTACGAATTTGTTTAACGCATTTGTTTTGGTTACTCGACGTATCCGTTCTCGTGTAGCCTACATATTGCGTTTTTTTTTAATTTGCTTACCTGGCTAAAGGTTAGCATGTTTAAAATACGTAAGTCGTTTTGTTCATCATATTTAAGTAGATAACTCATCAGTTGTTTGCATCAGAGCGATAATTTTTGAGATAGTTATTAAAACTGTTTAAAGGTTGTCAAACGTTGTTTCTCGTTGTATATCCTTTAATTCTAGAGTTAAATTGATAAATAACGTGTACGAATTTGTTTAACGCATTTGTTTTGGTTACTCGACGTCTCCGTTCTCGTGTAGCCTACATATTGCGTTTTTTTTTTAATTTGCTTACCGGGCTAAAGGTTAGCATGTTTAAAATACGTAAGTCGTTTTGTTCAACAAATTTGAGTAGATAACTCAGCAGTTGTTTGCATCAGAGCGACAATTTTTGAGATAGTTATTAAAATTGTTTAAAGGTTGTCAAACGTTGTTTCTCGTTGTATATCCTTTAATTCTAGAGTTAAATTGATAAATAACGTGTACGAATTTGTTTAACGCATTTGTTTTGGTTACTCGACGTCTCCGTTCTCGTGTAGCCTACATATTGCGTTTTTTTTTTAATTTGCTTACCTGGCTAAAGGTTAGCATGTTTAAAATACGTAAGTCGTTTTGTTCATCAAATTTAAGTAGATAACTCATCAGTTGTTTGCATCAGAGCGATAATTTTTGAGATAGTTATTAAAACTGTTTAAAGGTTGTCAAACGTTGTTTCTCGTTGTATATCCTTTAATTCTAGAGTTAAATTGATAAATAACGTGTACGAATTTGTTTAACGCATTTGTTTTGGTTACTCGACGTCTCCGTTCTCGTGTAGCCTACATATTGCGTTTTTTTTTTAATTTGCTTACCTGGCTAAAGGTTGGCATGTTTAAAATACGTAAGTCGTTTTGTTCATCATATTTAAGTAGATAACTCATCAGTTGTTTGCATCAGAGCGATAATTTTTGAGATAGTTATTAAAACTGTTTAAAGGTTGTCAAACGTTGTTTCTCGTTGTATATCCTTTAATTCTAGAGTTAAATTGATAAATAACGTGTACGAATTTGTTTAACGCATTTGTTTTGGTTACACGACGTCTCCGTTCTCGTGTAGCCTACATATTGCGTTTTTTTTTTTAATTTGCTTACCTGGCTAAAGGTTAGCATGTTTAAAATACGTAAGTCGTTTTGTTCATCAAATTTAAGTAGATAACTCATCAGTTGTTTGCATCAGAGCGATAATTTTTGAGATAGTTATTAAAACTGTTTAAAGGTTGTCAAACGTTGTTTGTCGTTGTATATCCTTTAATTCTAGAGTTAAATTGATAAATAACGTGTACGAATTTGTTTAACGCATTTGTTTTGGTTACTCGACGTCTCCGTTCTCGTGTAGCCCACATATTGCGTTTTTTTTTTAATTTGCTTACCGGGCTAAGGGTTAGCATGTTTAAAATACGTAAGTCGTTTTGTTCAACAAATTTGAGTAGATAACTCAGCAGTTGTTTGCATCAGAGCGACAATTTTTGAGATAGTTATTAAAATTGTTTAAAGGTTGTCAAACGTTGTTTCTCGTTGTATATCCTTTAATTCTAGAGTTAAATTGATAAATAACGTGTACGAATTTGTTTAACGCATTTGTTTTGGTTACTCGACGTCTCCGTTCTCGTGTAGCCTACATATTGCGTTTTTTTTTTAATTTGCTTACCGGGCTAAAGGTTAGCATGTTTAAAATACGTAAGTCGTTTTGTTCATCAAATTTAAGTAGATAACTCATCAGTTGTTTGCATCAGAGCGACAATTTTTGAGATAGTTATTAAAACTGTTTAAAGGTTGTCAAACGTTGTTTCTCGTTGTATATCCTTTAATTCTAGAGTTAAATTGATAAATAACGTGTACGAATTTGTTTAACGCATTTGTTTTGGTTACTCGACGTCTCCGTTCTCGTGTAGCCTACATATTGCGTTTTTTTTTAATTTGCTTACCTGGCTAAAGGTTAGCATGTTTAAAATACGTAAGTCGTTTTGTTCAACAAATTTGAGTAGATAACTCAGCAGTTGTTTGCATCAGAGCGATAATTTTTGAGATAGTTATTAAAACTGTTTAAAGGTTGTCAAACGTTGTTTCTCGTTGTATATCCTTTAATTCTAGAGTTAAATTGATAAATAACGTGTACGAATTTGTTTAACGCATTTGTTTTGGTTACTCGACGTCTCCGTTCTCGTGTAGCCTACATATTGCGTTTTTTTTTTAATTTGCTTACCGGGCTAAAGGTTAGCATGTTTAAAATACGTAAGTCGTTTTGTTCATCAAATTTAAGTAGATAACTCATCAGTTGTTTGCATCAGAGCGACAATTTTTGAGATAGTTATTAAAACTGTTTAAAGGTTGTCAAACGTTGTTTCTCGTTGTATATCCTTTAATTCTAGAGTTAAATTGATAAATAACGTGTACGAATTTGTTTAACGCATTTGTTTTGGTTACTCGACGTCTCCGTTCTCGTGTAGCCTACATATTGCGTTTTTTTTTTAATTTGCTTACCTGGCTAAAGGTTAGCATGTTTAAAATACGTAAGTCGTTTTGTTCATCAAATTTAAGTAGATAACTCATCAGTTGTTTGCATCAGAGCGATAATTTTTGAGATAGTTATTAAAACTGTTTAAAGGTTGTCAAACGTTGTTTCTCGTTGTATATCCTTTAATTCTAGAGTTAAATTGATAAATAACGTGTACGAATTTGTTTAACGCATTTGTTTTGGTTACTCGACGTCTCCGTTCTCGTGTAGCCTACATATTGCGTTTTTTTTTTTAATTTGCTTACCGGGCTAAAGGTTAGCATGTTTAAAATACGTAAGTCGTTTTGTTCAACAAATTTGAGTAGATAACTCATCAGTTGTTTGCATCAGAGCGATAATTTTTGAGATAGTTATTAAAACTGTTTAAAGGTTGTCAAACGTTGTTTCTCGTTGTATATACTTTAATTCTAGAGTTAAATTGATAAATAACGTGTACGAATTTGTTTAACGCATTTGTTTTGGTTACTCGACGTCTCCGTTCTCGTGTAGCCTACATATTGCGTTTTTTTTTTTAATTTGCTTACCGGGCTAAAGGTTAGCATGTTTAAAATACGTGAGTCGATTTGTTCAACAAATTTGAGTAGATAACTCATCAGTTGTTTGCATCAGAGCGATAATTTTTGAGATAGTTATTAAAACTGTTTAAAGGTTGTCAAACGTTGTTTCTCGTTGTATATACTTTAATTCTAGAGTTAAATTGATAAATAACGTGTACGAATTTGTTTAACGCATTTGTTTTGGTTACTCGACGTCTCCGTTCTCGTGTAGCCCACATATTGCGTTTTTTTTTTAATTTGCTTACCGGGCTAAAGGTTAGCATGTTTAAAATACGTAAGTCGTTTTGTTCATCATATTTAAGTAGATAACTCATCAGTTGTTTGCATCAGAGCGATAATTTTTGAGATAGTTATTAAAACTGTTTAAAGGTTGTCAAACGTTGTTTCTCGTTGTATATCCTTTAATTCTAGAGTTAAATTGATAAATAACGTGTACGAATTTGTTTAACGCATTTGTTTTGGTTACTCGACGTCTCCGTTCTCGTGTATCCTACATATTGCGTTTTTTTTTTAATTTGCTTACCTGGCTAAAGGTTAGCATGTTTAAAATACGTAAGTCGTTTTGTTCATCAAATTTAAGTAGATAACTCATCAGTTGTTTGCATCAGAGCGATAATTTTTGAGATAGTTATTAAAACTGTTTAAAGGTTGTCAAACGTTGTTTCTCGTTGTATATCCTTTAATTCTAGAGTTAAATTGATAAATAACGTGTACGAATTTGTTTAACGCATTTGTTTTGGTTACTCGACGTCTCCGTTCTCGTGTAGCCTACATATTGCGTTTTTTTTTAATTTGCTTACCTGGCTAAAGGTTAGCATGTTTAAAATACGTAAGTCGTTTTGTTCATCAAATTTAAGTAGATAACTCATCAGTTGTTTGCATCAGAGCGATAATTTTTGAGATAGTTATTAAAACTGTTTAAAGGTTGTCAAACGTTGTTTCTCGTTGTATATCCTTTAATTCTAGAGTTAAATTGATAAATAACGTGTACGAATTCGTTTAACGCATTTGTTTTGGTTACTCGACGTCTCCGTTCTCGTGTAGCCCACATATTGCGTTTTTTTTTTAATTTGCTTACCGGGCTAAAGGTTAGCATGTTTAAAATACGTAAGTCGTTTTGTTCATCATATTTAAGTAGATAACTCATCAGTTGTTTGCATCAGAGCGACAATTTTTGAGATAGTTATTAAAACTGTTTAAAGGTTGTCAAACGTTGTTTCTCGTTGTATATCCTTTAATTCTAGAGTTAAATTGATAAATAACGTGTACGAATTTGTTTAACGCATTTGTTTTGGTTACTCGACGTCTCCGTTCTCGTGTAGCCTACATATTGCGTTTTTTTTTTAATTTGCTTACCTGGCTAAAGGTTAGCATGTTTAAAATACGTAAGTCGTTTTGTTCATCAAATTTAAGTAGATAACTCATCAGTTGTTTGCATCAGAGCGATAATTTTTGAGATAGTTATTAAAACTGTTTAAAGGTTGTCAAACGTTGTTTCTCGTTGTATATCCTTTAATTCTAGAGTTAAATTGATAAATAACGTGTACGAATTTGTTTAACGCATTTGTTTTGGTTACTCGACGTCTCCGTTCTCGTGTAGCCTACATATTGCGTTTTTTTTTTAATTTGCTTACCTGGCTAAAGGTTAGCATGTTTAAAATACGTAAGTCGTTTTGTTCATCAAATTTAAGTAGATAACTCATCAGTTGTTTGCATCAGAGCGATAATTTTTGAGATAGTTATTAAAACTGTTTAAAGGTTGTCAAACGTTGTTTCTCGTTGTATATACTTTAATTCTAGAGTTAAATTGATAAATAACGTGTACGAATTTGTTTAACGCATTTGTTTTGGTTACTCGACGTCTCCGTTCTCGTGTAGCCTACATATTGCGTTTTTTTTTTAATTTGCTTACCGGGCTAAAGGTTAGCATGTTTAAAATACGTAAGTCGTTTTGTTCATCATATTTAAGTAGATAACTCATCAGTTGTTTGCATCAGAGCGATAATTTTTGAGATAGTTATTAAAACTGTTTAAAGGTTGTCAAACGTTGTTTCTCGTTGTATATCCTTTAATCCTAGAGTTAAATTGATAAATAACGTGTACGAATTTGTTTAACGTATTTGTTTTGGTTACTCGACGTCTCCGTTCTCGTGTAGCCTACATATTGCGTTTTTTTTTTAATTTGCTTACCTGGCTAAAGGTTAGCATGTTTAAAATACGTAAGTCGTTTTGTTCATCATATTTAAGTAGATAACTCATCAGTTGTTTGCATCAGAGCGATAATTTTTGAGATAGTTATTAAAACTGTTTAAAGGTTGTCAAACGTTGTTTCTCGTTGTATATACTTTAATTCTAGAGTTAAATTGATAAATAACGTGTACGAATTTGTTTAACGCATTTGTTTTGGTTACTCGACGTCTCCGTTCTCGTGTAGCCTACATATTGCGTTTTTTTTTTAATTTGCTTACCTGGCTAAAGGTTAGCATGTTTAAAATACGTAAGTCGTTTTGTTCATCATATTTATGTAGATAACTCATCAGTTGTTTGCATCAGAGCGATAATTTTTGAGATAGTTATTAAAACTGTTTAAAGGTTGTCAAACGTTGTTTCTCGTTGTATATCCTTTAATTCTAGAGTTAAATTGATAAATAACGTGTACGAATTTGTTTAACGCATTTGTTTTGGTTACTCGACGTCTCCGTTCTCGTGTAGCCTACATATTGCGTTTTTTTTTTAATTTGCTTACCGGGCTAAAGGTTAGCATGTTTAAAATACGTAAGTCGTTTTGTTCATCAAATTTAAGTAGATAACTCATCAGTTGTTTGCATCAGAGCGATAATTTTTGAGATAGTTATTAAAACTGTTTAAAAGTTGTCAAACGTTGTTTCTCGTTGTATATCCTTTAATTCTAGAGTTAAATTGATAAATAACGTGTACGAATTTGTTTAACGCATTTGTTTTGGTTACTCGACGTCTCCGTTCTCGTGTAGCCCACATATTGCGTTTTTTTTTTAATTTGCTTACCGGGCTAAAGGTTAGCATGTTTAAAATACGTAAGTCGTTTTGTTCATCAAATTTAAGTAGATAACTCATCAGTTGTTTGCATCAGAGCGATAATTTTTGAGATAGTTATTAAAACTGTTTAAAAGTTGTCAAACGTTGTTTCTCGTTGTATATCCTTTAATTCTAGAGTTAAATTGATAAATAACGTGTACGAATTTGTTTAACGCATTTGTTTTGGTTACTCGACGTCTCCGTTCTCGTGTAGCCTACATATTGCGTTTTTTTTTTAATTTGCTTACCTGGCTAAAGGTTAGCATGTTTAAAATACGTAAGTCGTTTTGTTCATCAAATTTAAGTAGATAACTCATCAGTTGTTTGCATCAGAGCGACAATTTTTGAGATAGTTATTAAAACTGTTTAAAGGTTGTCAAACGTTGTTTCTCGTTGTATATCCTATAATTCTAGAGTTAAATTGATAAATAACGTGTACGAATTTGTTTAACGCATTTGTTTTGGTTACTCGACGTCTCCGTTCTCGTGTAGCCTACATATTGCGTTTTTTTTTTAATTTGCTTACCGGGCTAAAGGTTAGCATGTTTAAAATACGTAAGTCGTTTTGTTCATCATATTTAAGTAGATAACTCATCAGTTGTTTGCATCAGAGCGATAATTTTTGAGATAGTTATTAAAACTGTTTAAAGGTTGTCAAACGTTGTTTCTCGTTGTATATCCTTTAATTCTAGAGTTAAATTGATAAATAACGTGTACGAATTTGTTTAACGCATTTGTTTTGGTTACTCGACGTCTCCGTTCTCGTGTAGCCTACATATTGCGTTTTTTTTTAATTTGCTTACCTGGCTAAAGGTTAGCATGTTTAAAATACGTAAGTCGTTTTGTTCATCAAATTTAAGTAGATAACTCATCAGTTGTTTGCATCAGAGCGATAATTTTTGAGATAGTTATTAAAACTGTTTAAAGGTTGTCAAACGTTGTTTCTCGTTGTATATCCTTTAATTCTAGAGTTAAATTGATAAATAACGTGTACGAATTTTTTTAACGCATTTGTTTTGGTTACTCGACGTCTCCGTTCTCGTGTAGCCTACATATTGCGTTTTTTTTTTAATTTGCTTACCGGGCTAAAGGTTAGCATGTTTAAAATACGTAAGTCGTTTTGTTCAACAAATTTGAGTAGATAACTCAGCAGTTTGCATCAGAGCGACAATTTTTGAGATAGTTATTAAAACTGTTTAAAGGTTGTCAAACGTTGTTTCTCGTTGTATATACTTTAATTCTAGAGTTAAATGATAAATAACGTGTACGAATTTGTTTAACGCATTTGTTTTGGTTACTCGACGTCTCCGTTCTCGTGTAGCCTACATATTGCGTTTTTTTTTTAATTTGCTTACCTGGCTAAAGGTTAGCATGTTTAAAATACGTACGTCGTTTTGTTCATCATATTTAAGTAGATAACTCATCAGTTGTTTGCATCAGAGCGATAATTTTTGAGATAGTTATTAAAACTGTTTAAAGGTTGTCAAACGTTGTTTCTCGTTGTATATCCTTTAATTCTAGAGTTAAATTGATAAATAACGTGTACGAATTTGTTTAACGCATTTGTTTTGGTTACTCGACGTCTCCGTTCTCGTGTAGCCTACATATTGCGTTTTTTTTTTAATTTGCTTACCGGGCTAAAGGTTAGCATGTTTAAAATACGTAAGTCGTTTTGTTCATCATATTTAAGTAGATAACTCATCAGTTGTTTGCATCAGAGCGATAATTTTTGAGATAGTTATTAAAACTGTTTAAAGGTTGTCAAACGTTGTTTCTCGTTGTATATCCTTTAATTCTAGAGTTAAATTGATAAATAACGTGTACGAATTTGTTTAACGCATTTGTTTTGGTTACTCGACGTCTCCGTTCTCGTGTAGCCTACATATTGCGTTTTTTTTTAATTTGCTTACCGGGCTAAAGGTTAGCATGTTTAAAATACGTAAGTCGTTTTGTTCATCAAATTTAAGTAGATAACTCATCAGTTGTTTGCATCAGAGCGACAATTTTTGAGATAGTTATTAAAACTGTTTAAAGGTTGTCAAACGTTGTTTCTCGTTGTATATCCTTTAATTCTAGAGTTAAATTGATAAATAACGTGTACGAATTTGTTTAACGCATTTGTTTTGGTTACTCGACGTCTCCGTTCTCGTGTAGCCTACATATTGCGTTTTTTTTTTTAATTTGCTTACCGGGCTAAAGGTTAGCATGTTTAAAATACGTAAGTCGTTTTGTTCAACAAATTTGAGTAGATAACTCAGCAGTTGTTTGCATCAGAGCGACAATTTTTGAGATAGTTATTAAAATTGTTTAAAGGTTGTCAAACGTTGTTTCTCGTTGTATATCCTTTAATTCTAGAGTTAAATTGATAAATAACGTGTACGAATTTGTTTAACGCATTTATTTTGGTTACTCGACGTCTCCGTTCTCGTGTAGCCTACATATTGCGTTTTTTTTTTAATTTGCTTACCGGGCTAAAGGTTAGCATGTTTAAAATACGTAAGTCGTTTTGTTCATCAAATTTAAGTAGATAACTCATCAGTTGTTTGCATCAGAGCGATAATTTTTGAGATAGTTATTAAAACTGTTTAAAGGTTGTCAAACGTTGTTTCTCGTTGTATATCCTTTAATTCTAGAGTTAAATTGATAAATAACGTGTACGAATTTGTTTAACGCATTTGTTTTGGTTACTCGACGTCTCCGTTCTCGTGTAGCCTACATATTGCGTTTTTTTTTTAATTTGCTTACCTGGCTAAAGGTTAGCATGTTTAAAATACGTAAGTCGTTTTGTTCATCATATTTAAGTAGATAACTCATCAGTTGTTTGCATCAGAGCGATAATTTTTGAGATAGTTATTAAAACTGTTTAAAGGTTGTCAAACGTTGTTTCTCGTTGTATATCCTTTAATTCTAGAGTTAAATTGATAAATAACGTGTACGAATTTGTTTAACGCATTTGTTTTGGTTACTCGACGTCTCCGTTCTCGTGTAGCCCACATATAGCGTTTTTTTTTTTAATTTGCTTACCGGGCTAAAGGTTAGCATGTTTAAAATACGTAAGTCGTTTTGTTCATCATATTTAAGTAGATAACTCATCAGTTGTTTGCATCAGAGCGATAATTTTTGAGATAGTTATTAAAACTGTTTAAAAGTTGTCAAACGTTGTTTCTCGTTGTATATCCTTTAATTCTAGAGTTAAATTGATAAATAACGTGTACGAATTTGTTTAACGCATTTGTTTTGGTTACTCGACGTCTCCGTTCTCGTGTAGCCTACATATTGCGTTTTTTTTTTAATTTGCTTACCTGGCTAAAGGTTAGCATGTTTAAAATACGTAAGTCGTTTTGTTCATCATATTTAAGTAGATAACTCATCAGTTGTTTGCATCAGAGCGATAATTTTTGAGATAGTTATTAAAACTGTTTAAAGGTTGTCAAACTTTGTTTCTCGTTGTATATCCTTTAATTCTAGAGTTGAATTGATAAATAACGTGTACGAATTTGTTTAACGCATTTGTTTTGGTTACTCGACGTCTCCGTTCTCGTGTAGCCTACATATTGCGTTTTTTTTTTAATTTGCTTACCGGGCTAAAGGTTAGCATGTTTAAAATACGTAAGTCGTTTTGTTCAACAAATTTGAGTAGATAACTCAGCAGTTGTTTGCATGAGAGCGACAATTTTTGAGATAGTTATTAAAACTGTTTAAAGGTTGTCAAACGTTGTTTCTCGTTGTATATCCTTTAATTCTAGAGTTAAATTGATAAATAACGTGTACGAATTTGTTTAACGCATTTGTTTTGGTTACTCGACGTCTCCGTTCGCGTGTAGCCTA
Source organism: Eurosta solidaginis (assembly GCF_040869045.1). NCBI lineage: Eukaryota > Metazoa > Arthropoda > Insecta > Diptera > Tephritidae > Eurosta > Eurosta solidaginis. Next base: position 507,461 of record NW_027136944.1, read on the forward strand.
CATATTGCGTTTTTTTTTTTAATTTGCTTACCTGGCTAAAGGTTAGCATGTTTAAAATACGTAAGTCGTTTTGTTCATCATATTTAAGTAGATAACTCATCAGTTGTTTGCATCAGAGCGATAATTTTTGAGATAGTTATTAAAACTGTTTAAAGGTTGTCAAACGTTTTTTCTCGTTGTATATCCTTTAATTCTAGAGTTAAATTGATAAATAACGTGTACGAATTTGTTTAACGCATTTGTTTTGGTTACTCGACGTCTCCGTTCTCGTGTAGCCTACATATTGCGTTTTTTTTTTAATTTGCTTACCGGGCTAAAGGTTAGCATGTTTAAAATACGTAAGTCGTTTTGTTCATCAAATTTAAGTAGATAACTCATCAGTTGTTTGCATCAGAGCGACAATTTTTGAGATAGTTATTAAAATTGTTTAAAGGTTGTCAAACGTTGTTTCTCGTTGTATATCCTTTAATTCTAGAGTTAAATTGATAAATAACGTGTACGAATTTGTTTAACGCATTTGTTTTGGTTACTCGACGTCTCCGTTCTCGTGTAGCCTACATATTGCGTTTTTTTTTTAATTTGCTTACCTGGCTAAAGGTTAGCATGTTTAAAATACGTAAGTCGTTTTGTTCATCATATTTAAGTAGATAACTCATCAGTTGTTTGCATCAGAGCGATAATTTTTGAGATAGTTATTAAAACTGTTTAAAGGTTGTCAAACGTTGTTTCTCGTTGTATATCCTTTAATTCTAGAGTTAAATTGATAAATAACGTGTACGAATTTGTTTAACGCATTTGTTTTGGTTACTCGACGTCTCCGTTCTCGTGTAGCCTACATATTGCGTTTTTTTTTTAATTTGCTTACCGGGCTAAAGGTTAGCATGTTTAAAATACGTAAGTCGTTTTGTTCAACAAATTTGAGTAGATAACTCAGCAGTTGTTTGCATCAGAGCGACAATTTTTGAGATAGTTATTGAAATTGTTTAAAGGTTGTCAAACGTTGTTTCTCGTTGTATATCCTTTAATTCTAGAGTTAAATTGATAAATAACGTGTACGAATTTGTTTAACGCATTTGTTTTGGTTACTCGACGTCTCCGTTCTCGTGTAGCCTACATATTGCGTTTTTTTTTTAATTTGCTTACCTGGCTAAAGGTTAGCATGTTTAAAATACGTAAGTCGTTTTGTTCATCATATTTAAGTAGATAACTCATCAGTTGTTTGCATCAGAGCGATAATTTTTGAGATAGTTATTAAAACTGTTTAAAGGTTGTCAAACGTTGTTTCTCGTTGTATATCCTTTAATTCTAGAGTTAAATTGATAAATAACGTGTACGAATTTGTTTAACGCATTTGTTTTGGTTACTCGACGTCTCCGTTCTCGTGTAGCCTACATATTGCGTTTTTTTTTTTAATTTGCTTACCGGGCTAAAGGTTAGCATGTTTAAAATACGTAAGTCGTTTTGTTCATCAAATTTAAGTAGATAACTCATCAGTTGTTTGCATCAGAGCGATAATTTTTGAGAAAGTTATTAAAACTGTTTAAAAGTTGTCAAACGTTGTTTCTCGTTGTATATCCTTTAATTCTAGAGTTAAATTGATAAATAACGTGTACGAATTTGTTTAACGTATTTGTTTTGGTTACTCGACGTCTCCGTTCTCGTGTAGCCTACATATTGCGTTTTTTTTTTAATTTGCTTACCGGGCTAAAGGTTAGCATGTTTAAAATACGTAAGTCGTTTTGTTCAACAAATTTGAGTAGATAACTCAGCAGTTGTTTGCATCAGAGCGATAATTTTTGAGATAGTTATTAAAACTGTTTAAAGGTTGTCAAACGTTGTTTCTCGTTGTATATCCTTTAATTCTAGAGTTAAATTGATAAATAACGTGTACGAATTTGTTTAACGCATTTGTTTTGGTTACTCGACGTCTCCGTTCTCGTGTAGCCTACATATTGCGTTTTTTTTTTAATTTGCTTACCGGGCTAAAGGTTAGCATGTTTAAAATACGTAAGTCGTTTTGTTCATCAAATTTAAGTAGATAACTCATCAGTTGTTTGCATCAGAGCGACAATTTTTGAGATAGTTATTAAAACTGTTTAAAGGTTGTCAAACGTGGTTTCTCGTTGTATATCCTTTAATTCTAGAGTTAAATTGATAAATAACGTGTACGAATTTGTTTAACGCATTTGTTTTGGTTACTCGACGTCTCCGTTCTCGTGTAGCCTACATATTGCGTTTTTTTTTTTAATTTGCTTACCGGGCTAAAGGTTAGCATGTTTAAAATACGTAAGTCGTTTTGTTCATCAAATTTAAGTAGATAACTCATCAGTTGTTTGCATCAGAGCGATAATTTTTGAGATAGTTATTAAAACTGTTTAAAGGTTGTCAAACGTTGTTTCTCGTTGTATATCCTTTAATTCTAGAGTTAAATTGATAAATAACGTGTACGAATTTGTTTAACGCATTTGTTTTGGTTACTCGACGTCTCCGTTCTCGTGTAGCCTACATATTGCGTTTTTTTTTTAATTTGCTTACCGGGCTAAAGGTTAGCATGTTTAAAATACGTAAGTCGTTTTGTTCATCAAATTTAAGTAGATAACTCATCAGTTGTTTGCATCAGAGCGACAATTTTTGAGATAGTTATTAAAACTGTTTAAAGGTTGTCAAACGTTGTTTCTCGTTGTATATCCTTTAATTCTAGAGTTAAATTGATAAATAACGTGTGCGAATTTGTTTAACGCATTTGTTTTGGTTACTCGACGTCTCCGTTCTCGTGTAGCCTACATATTGCGTTTTTTTTTTAATTTGCTTACCGGGCTAAAGGTTAGCATGTTTAAAATACGTAAGTCGTTTTGTTCATCAAATTTAAGTAGATAACTCATCAGTTGTTTGCATCAGAGCGATAATTTTTGAGATAGTTATTAAAACTGTTTAAAGGTTGTCAAACGTTGTTTCTCGTTGTATATCCTTTAATTCTAGAGCTAAATTGATAAATAACGTGTACGAATTTGTTTAACGCATTTGTTTTGGTTACTCGACGTCTCCGTTCTCGTGTAGCCTACATATTGCGTTTTTTTTTAATTTGCTTACCGGGCTAAAGGTTAGCATGTTTAAAATACGTAAGTCGTTTTGTTCAACAAATTTGAGTAGATAACTCAGCAGTTGTTTGCATCAGAGCGACAATTTTTGAGATAGTTATTAAAATTGTTTAAAGGTTGTCAAACGTTGTTTCTCGTTGTATATCCTTTAATTCTAGAGTTAAATTGATAAATAACGTGTACGAATTTGTTTAACGCATTTGTTTTGGTTACTCGACGTCTCCGTTCTCGTGTAGCCTACATATTGCGTTTTTTTTTTAATTTGCTTACCGGGCTAAAGAATAGCATGTTTAAAATACGTAAGTCGTTTTGTTCATCAAATTTAAGTAGATAACTCATCAGTTGTTTGCATCAGAGCGATAATTTTTGAGATAGTTATTAAAATTGTTTAAAGGTTGTCAAACGTTGTTTCTCGTTGTATATCCTTTAATTCTAGAGTTAAATTGATAAATAACGTGTACGAATTTGTTTAACGTATTTGTTTTGGTTACTCGACGTCTCCGTTCTCGTGTAGCCTACATATTGCGTTTTTTTTTTAATTTGCTTACCGGGCTAAAGGTTAGCATGTTTAAAATACGTAAGTCGTTTTGTTCATCATATTTAAGTAGATAACTCATCAGTTGTTTGCATCAGAGCGATAATTTTTGAGATAGTTATTAAAACTGTTTAAAGGTTGTCAAACGTTGTTTCTCGTTGTATATCCTTTAATTCTAGAGTTAAATTGATAAATAACGTGTACGAATTTGTTTAACGCATTTGTTTTGGTTACTCGACGTCTCCGTTCTCGTGTAGCCTACATATTGCGTTTTTTTTTTAATTTGCTTACCGGGCTAAAGGTTAGCATGTTTAAAATACGTAAGTCGTTTTGTTCATCAAATTTAAGTAGATAACTCATCAGTTGTTTGCATCAGAGCGATAATTTTTGAGATAGTTATTAAAACTGTTTAAAGGTTGTCAAACGTTGTTTCTCGTTGTATATCCTTTAATTCTAGAGTTAAATTGATAAATAACGTGTACGAATTTGTTTAACGCATTTGTTTTGGTTACTCGACGTCTCCGTTCTCGTGTAGCCTACATATTGCGTTTTTTTTTTAATTTGCTTACCGGGCTAAAGGTTAGCATGTTTAAAATACGTAAGTCGTTTTGTTCATCAAATTTAAGTAGATAACTCATCAGTTGTTTGCATCAGAGCGACAATTTTTGAGATAGTTATTAAAACTGTTTAAAGGTTGTCAAACGTTGTTTCTCGTTGTATATCCTTTAATTCTAGAGTTAAATTGATAAATAACGTGTACGAATTTGTTTAACGCATTTGTTTTGGTTACTCGACGTCTCCGTTCTCGTGTAGCCTACATATTGCGTTTTTTTTTTAATTTTCTTACCGGGCTAAAGGTTAGCATGTTTAAAATACGTAAGTCGTTTTGTTCATCAAATTTAAGTAGATAACTCATCAGTTGTTTGCATCAGAGCGATAATTTTTGAGATAGTTATTAAAACTGTTTAAAGGTTGTCAAACGTTGTTTCTCGTTGTATATCCTTTAATTCTAGAGTTAAATTGATAAATAACGTGTACGAATTTGTTTAACGCATTTGTTTTGGTTACTCGACGTCTCCGTTCTCGTGTAGCCTACATATTGCGTTTTTTTTTAATTTGTTTACCGGGCTAAAGGTTAGCATGTTTAAAATACGTAAGTCGTTTTGTTCAACAAATTTGAGTAGATAACTCAGCAGTTGTTTGCATCAGAGCGACAATTTTTGAGATAGTTATTAAAATTGTTTAAAGGTTGTCAAACGTTGTTTCTCGTTGTATATCCTTTAATTCTAGAGTTAAATTGATAAATAACGTGTACGAATTTGTTTAACGCATTTGTTTTGGTTACTCGACGTCTCCGTTCTCGTGTAGCCTACATATTGCGTTTTTTTTTTAATTTGCTTACCGGGCTAAAGAATAGCATGTTTAAAATACGTAAGGCGTTTTGTTCATCAAATTTAAGTAGATATCTCATCAGTTGTTTGCATCAGAGCGATAATTTTTGAGATAGTTATTAAAATTGTTTAAAGGTTGTCAAACGTTGTTTCTCGTTGTATATCCTTTAATTCTAGAGTTAAATTGATAAATAACGTGTACGAATTTGTTTAACGTATTTGTTTTGGTTACTCGACGTCTCCGTTCTCGTGTAGCCTACATATTGCGTTTTTTTTTTAATTTGCTTACCGGGCTAAAGGTTAGCATGTTTAAAATACGTAAGTCGTTTTGTTCATCATATTTAAGTAGATAACTCATCAGTTGTTTGCATCAGAGCGATAATTTTTGAGATAGTTATTAAAACTGTTTAAAGGTTGTCAAACGTTGTTTCTCGTTGTATATCCTTTAATTCTAGAGTTAAATTGATAAATAACGTGTACGAATTTGTTTAACGCATTTGTTTTGATTACTCGACGTCTCCGTTCTCGTGTAGCCTACATATTGCGTTTTTTTTTTTAATTTGCTTACCGGGCTAAAGGTTAGCATGTTTAAAATACGTAAGTCGTTTTGTTCATCAAATTTAAGTAGATAACTCATCAGTTGTTTGCATCAGAGCGATAATTTTTGAGATAGTTATTAAAACTCTTTAAAGGTTGTCAAACGTTGTTTCTCGTTGTATATCCTTTAATTCTAGAGTTAAATTGATAAATAACGTGTACGAATTTGTTTAACGCATTTGTTTTGGTTACTCGACGTCTCCGTTCTCGTGTAGCCTACATATTGCGTTTTTTTTTTAATTTGCTTACCTGGCTAAAGGTTAGCATGTTTAAAATACGTAAGTCGTTTTGTTCATCATATTTAAGTAGATAACTCATCAGTTGTTTGCATCAGAGCGATAATTTTTGAGATAGTTATTAAAACTGTTTAAAAGTTGTCAAACGTTGTTTCTCGTTGTATATCCTTTAATTCTAGAGTTAAATTGATAAATAACGTGTACGAATTTGTTTAACGCATTTGTTTTGGTTACTCGACGTCTCCGTTCTCGTGTAGCCTACATATTGCGTTTTTTTTTTAATTTGCTTACCGGGCTAAAGGTTAGCATGTTTAAAATACGTAAGTCGTTTTGTTCATCATATTTAAGTAGATAACTCATCAGTTGTTTGCATCAGAGCGATAATTTTTGAGATAGTTATTAAAACTGTTTAAAGGTTGTCAAACGTTGTTTCTCGTTGTATATCCTTTAATTCTAGAGTTAAATTGATAAATAACGTGTACGAATTTGTTTAACGCATTTGTTTTGGTTACTCGACGTCTCCGTTCTCGTGTAGCCTACATATTGCGTTTTTTTTTTAATTTGCTTACCTGGCTAAAGGTTAGCATGTTTAAAATACGTAAGTCGTTTTGTTCATCATATTTAAGTAGATAACTCATCAGTTGTTTCCATGAGAGCGACAATTTTTGAGATAGTTATTAAAATTGTTTAAAGGTTGTCAAACGTTGTTTCTCGTTGTATATCCTTTAATTCTAGAGTTAAATTGATAAATAACGTGTACGAATTTGTTTAACGCATTTGTTTTGGTTACTCGACGTCTCCGTTCTCGTGTAGCCCACATATAGCGTTTTTTTTTTTAATTTGCTTACCGGGCTAAAGGTTAGCATGTTTAAAATACGCAAGTCGTTTTGTTCATCATATTTAAGTAGATAACTCATCAGTTGTTTGCATCAGAGCGATAATTTTTGAGATAGTTATTAAAACTGTTTAAAAGTTGTCAAACGTTGTTTCTCGTTGTATATCCTTTAATTCTAGAGTTAAATTGATAAATAACGTGTACGAATTTGTTTAACGCATTTGTTTTGGTTACTCGACGTCTCCGTTCTCGTGTAGCCTACATATTGCGTTTTTTTTTTAATTTGCTTACCTGGCTAAAGGTTAGCATGTTTAAAATACGTAAGTCGTTTTGTTCATCATATTTAAGTAGATAACTCATCAGTTGTTTGCATCAGAGCGATAATTTTTGAGATAGTTATTAAAACTGTTTAAAGGTTGTCAAACGTTGTTTCTCGTTGTATATCCTTTAATTCTAGAGTTAAATTGATAAATAACGTGTACGAATTTGTTTAACGCATTTGTTTTGGTTACTCGACGTCTCCGTTCTCGTGTAGCCTACATATTGCGTTTTTTTTTTAATTTGCTTACCGGGCTAAAGGTTAGCATGTTTAAAATACGTAAGTCGTTTTGTTCAACAAATTTGAGTAGATAACTCAGCAGTTGTTTGCATGAGAGCGACAATTTTTGAGATAGTTATTAAAACTGTTTAAAGGTTGTCAAACGTTGTTTCTCGTTGTATATCCTTTAATTCTAGAGTTAAATTGATAAATAACGTGTACGAATTTGTTTAACGCATTTGTTTTGGTTACTCGACGTCTCCGTTCTCGTGTAGCCTACATATTGCGTTTTTTTTTTAATTTGCTTACCGGGCTAAAGGTTAGCATGTTTAAAATACGTAAGTCGTTTTGTTCAACAAATTTGAGTAGATAACTCAGCAGTTGTTTGCATCAGAGCGACAATTTTTGAGATAGTTATTAAAATTGTTTAAAGGTTGTCAAACGTTGTTTCTCGTTGTATATCCTTTAATTCTAGAGTTAAATTGATAAATAACGTGTACGAATTTGTTTAACGCATTTGTTTTGGTTACTCGACGTCTCCGTTCTCGTGTAGCCTACATATTGCGTTTTTTTTTTAATTTGCTTACCGGGCTAAAGGTTAGCATGTTTAAAATACGTAAGTCGTTTTGTTCATCAAATTTAAGTAGATAACTCATCAGTTGTTTGCATCAGAGCGACAATTTTTGAGATAGTTATTAAAACTGTTTAAAGGTTGTCAAACGTTGTTTCTCGTTGTATATCCTTTAATTCTAGAGTTAAATTGATAAATAACGTGTACGAATTTGTTTAACGCATTTGTTTTGGTTACTCGACGTCTCCGTTCTCGTGTAGCCTACATATTGCGTTTTTTTTTTAATTTGCTTACCGGGCTAAAGGTTAGCATGTTTAAAATACGTAAGTCGTTTTGTTCATCAAATTTAAGTAGATAACTCATCAGTTGTTTGCATCAGAGCGACAATTTTTGAGATAGTTATTAAAACTGTTTAAAGGTTGTCAAACGTTGTTTCTCGTTGTATATCCTTTAATTCTAGAGTTAAATTGATAAATAACGTGTACGAATTTGTTTAACGCATTTGTTTTGGTTACTCGACGTCTCCGTTCTCGTGTAGCCTACATATTGCGTTTTTTTTTTAATTTGCTTACCGGGCTAAAGGTTAGCATGTTTAAAATACGTAAGTCGTTTTGTTCAACAAATTTGAGTAGATAACTCAGCAGTTGTTTGCATCAGAGCGACAATTTTTGAGATAGTTATTAAAATTGTTTAAAGGTTGTCAAATGTTGTTTCTCGTTGTATATCCTTTAATTCTAGAGTTAAATTGATAAATAACGTGTACGAATTTGTTTAACGCATTTGTTTTGGTTACTCGACGTCTCCGTTCTCGTGTAGCCTACATATTGCGTTTTTTTTTAATTTGCTTACCTGGCTAAAGGTTAGCATGTTTAAAATACGTAAGTCGTTTTGTTCAACAAATTTGAGTAGATAACTCAGCAGTTGTTTGCATCAGAGCGACAATTTTTGAGATAGTTATTAAAATTGTTTAAAGGTTGTCAAACGTTGTTTCTCGTTGTATATCCTTTAGTTCTAGAGTTAAATTGATAAATAACGTGTACGAATTTGTTTAACGCATTTGTTTTGGTTACTCGACGTCTCCGTTCTCGTGTAGCCTACATATTGCGTTTTTTTTTTAATTTGCTTACCGGGCTAAAGGTTAGCATGTTTAAAATACGTAAGTCGTTTTGTTCATCAAATTTAAGTAGATAACTCATCAGTTGTTTGCATCAGAGCGATAATTTTTGAGATAGTTATTAAAACTGTTTAAAAGTTGTCAAACGTTGTTTCTCGTTGTATATCCTTTAATTCTAGAGTTAAATTGATAAATAACGTGTACGAATTTGTTTAACGCATTTGTTTTGGTTACTCGACCTCTCCGTTCTCGTGTAGCCTACATATTGCGTTTTTTTTTTAATTTGCTTACCTGGCTAAAGGTTAGCATGTTTAAAATACGTAAGTCGTTTTGTTCATCATATTTAAGTAGATAACTCATCAGTTGTTTGCATCAGAGCGATAATTTTTGAGATAGTTATTAAAACTGTTTAAAGGTTGTCAAACGTTGTTTCTCGTTGTATATCCTTTAATTCTAGAGTTAAATTGATAAATAACGTGTACGAATTTGTTTAACGCATTTGTTTTGGTTACTCGACGTCTCCGTTCTCGTGTAGCCTACATATTGCGTTTTTTTTTTAATTTGCTTACCTGGCTAAAGGTTAGCATGTTTAAAATACGTAAGTCGTTTTGTTCATCAAATTTAAGTAGATAACTCATCAGTTGTTTGCATCAGAGCGATAATTTTTGAGATAGTTATTAAAACTGTTTAAAGGTTGTCAAACGTTGTTTCTCGTTGTATATCCTTTAATTCTAGAGTTAAATTGATAAATAACGTGTACGAATTTGTTTAACGCATTTGTTTTGGTTACTCGACGTCTCCGTTCTCGTGTAGCCTACATATTGCGTTTTTTTTTTAATTTGCTTACCTGGCTAAAGGTTAGCATGTTTAAAATACGTAAGTCGTTTTGTTCATCATATTTAAGTAGATAACTCATCAGTTGTTTGCATCAGAGCGATAATTTTTGAGATAGTTATTAAAATTGTTTAAAGGTTGTCAAACGTTGTTTCTCGTTGTATATCCTTTAATTCTAGAGTTAAATTGATAAATAACGTGTACGAATTTGTTTAAAGCATTTGTTTTGGTTACTCGACGTCTCCGTTCTCATGTAGCCTACATATTGCGTTTTTTTTTAATTTGCTTACCGGGCTAAAGGTTAGCATGTTTAAAATACGTAAGTCGTTTTGTTCAACAAATTTGAGTAGATAACTCAGCAGTTGTTTGCATCAGAGCGACAATTTTTGAGATAGTTATTAAAATTGTTTAAAGGTTGTCAAACGTTGTTTCTCGTTGTATATCCTTTAATTCTAGAGTTAAATTGATAAATAACGTGTACGAATTTGTTTAACGCATTTGTTTTGGTTACTCGACGTCTCCGTTCTCGTGTAGCCTACATATTGCGTTTTTTTTTTTAATTTGCTTACCGGGCTAAAGGTTAGCATGTTTAAAATACGTAAGTCGTTTTGTTCATCAAATTTAAGTAGATAACTCATCAGTTGTTTGCATCAGAGCGATAATTTTTGATATAGTTATTAAAACTGTTTAAAGGTTGTCAAACGTTGTTTCTCGTTGTATATCCTTTAATTCTAGAGTTAAATTGATAAATAACGTGTACGAATTTGTTTAACGCATTTGTTTTGGTTACTCGACGTCTCCGTTCTCGTATAGCCTACATATTGCGTTTTTTTTTTTAATTTGCTTACCGGGCTAAAGGTTAGCATGTTTAAAATACGTAAGTCGTTTTGTTCATCAAATTTAAGTAGATAACTCATCAGTTGTTTGCATCAGAGCGACAATTTTTGAGATAGTTATTAAAACTGTTTAAAGGTTGTCAAACGTTGTTTCTCGTTGTATATCCTTTAATTCTAGAGTTAAATTGATAAATAACGTGTACGAATTTGTTTAACGCATTTGTTTTGGTTACTCGACGTCTCCGTTCTCGTGTAGCCTACATATTGCGTTTTTTTTTAATTTGCTTACCTGGCTAAAGGTTAGCATGTTTAAAATACGTAAGTCGTTTTGTTCATCAAATTTAAGTAGATAACTCATCAGTTGTTTGCATCAGAGCGATAATTTTTGAGATAGTTATTAAAACTGTTTAAAGGTTGTCAAACGTTGTTTCTCGTTGTATATCCTTTAATTCTAGAGTTAAATTGATAAATAACGTGTACGAATTTGTTTAACGCATTTGTTTTGGTTACTCGACGTCTCCGTTCTCGTGTAGCCTACATATTGCGTTTTTTTTTTAATTTGCTTACCTGGCTAAAGGTTAGCATGTTTAAAATACGTAAGTCGTTTTGTTCATCATATTTAAGTAGATAACTCATCAGTTGTTTGCATCAGAGCGATAATTTTTGAGATAGTTATTAAAACTGTTTAAAGGTTGTCAAACGTTGTTTCTCGTTGTATATACTTTAATTCTAGAGTTAAATTGATAAATAACGTGTACGAATTTGTTTAACGCATTTGTTTTGGTTACTCGACGTCTCCGTTCTCGTGTAGCCTACATATTGCGTTTTTTTTTTAATTTGCTTACCGGGCTAAAGGTTAGCATGTTTAAAATACGTAAGTCGTTTTGTTCATCAAATTTAAGTAGATAACTCATCAGTTGTTTGCATCAGAGCGATAATTTTTGAGATAGTTATTAAAACTGTTTAAAGGTTGTCAAACGTTGTTTCTCGTTGTATATCCTTTAATTCTAGAGTTAAATTGATAAATAACGTGTACGAATTTGTTTAACGCATTTGTTTTGGTTACTCGACGTCTCCGTTCTCGTGTAGCCCACATATTGCGTTTTTTTTTTAATTTGCTTACCGGGGTAAAGGTTAGCATGTTTAAAATACGTAAGTCGTTTTGTTCATCATATTTAAGTAGATAACTCATCAGTTGTTTGTATCAGAGCGATAATTTTTGAGATAGTTATTAAAACTGTTTAAAGGTTGTCAAACGTTGTTTCTCGTTGTATATCCTTTAATTCTAGAGTTAAATTGATAAATAACGTGTACGAATTTGTTTAACGCATTTGTTTTGGTTACTCGACGTCTCCGTTCTCGTGTAGCCTACATATTGCGTTTTTTTTTTTTTTGCTTACCGGGCTAAAGGTTAGCATGTTTAAAATACGTAAGTCGTTTTGTTCATCAAATTTAAGTAGATAACTCATCAGTTGTTTGCATCAGAGCGATAATTTTTGAGATAGTTATTAAAACTGTTTAAAGGTTGTCAAACGTTGTTTCTCGTTGTATATCCTTTAATTCTAGAGTTAAATTGATAAATAACGTGTACGAATTTGTTTAACGCATTTGTTTTGGTTACTCGACGTCTCCGTTCTCGTGTAGCCCACATATTGCGTTTTTTTTTTAATTTGCTTACCGGGCTAAAGGTTAGCATGTTTAAAATACGTAAGTCGTCTTGTTCATCATATCTAAGTAGATAACTCATCAGTTGTTTGCATCAGAGCGACAATTTTTGAGATAGTTATTAAAACTGTTTAAAGGTTGTCAAACGTTGTTTCTCGTTGTACATCCTTTAATTCTAGAGTTAAATTGATAAATAACATGTACGAATTTGTTTAACGCATTTGTTTTGGTTACTCGACGTCTCCGTTCTCGTGTAGCCTACATATTGCGTTTTTTTTTTAATTTGCTTACCTGGCTAAAGGTTAGCATGTTTAAAATACGTAAGTCGTTTTGTTCATCATATTTAAGTAGATAACTCATCAGTAGTTTGCATCAGAGCGATAATTTTTGAGATAGTTATTAAAACTGTTTAAAGGTTGTCAAACGTTGTTTCTCGTTGTATATCCTTTAATTCTAGAGTTAAATTGATAAATAACGTGTACGAATTTGTTTAACGCATTTGTTTTGGTTACTCGACGTCTCCGTTCTCGTGTAGCCTACATATTGCGTTTTTTTTTAATTTGCTTACCTGGCTAAAGGTTAGCATGTTTAAAATACGTAAGTCGTTTTGTTCATCATATTTAAGTAGATAACTCATCAGTTGTTTGCATCAGAGCGATAATTTTTGAGATAGTTATTAAAACTGTTTAAAGGTTGTCAAACGTTGTTTCTCGTTGTATATACTTTAATTCTAGAGTTAAATTGATAAATAACGTGTACGAATTTGTTTAACGCATTTGTTTTGGTTACTCGACGTCTCCGTTCTCGTGTAGCCTACATATTGCGTTTTTTTTTTAATTTGCTTACCGGGCTAAAGGTTAGCATGTTTAAAATACGTAAGTCGTTTCGTTCATCAAATTTAAGTAGATAACTCATCAGTTGTTTGCATCAGAGCGATAATTTTTGAGATAGTTATTAAAACTGTTTAAAAGTTGTCAAACGTTGTTTCTCGTTGTATATCCTTTAATTCTAGAGTTAAATTGATAAATAACGTGTACGAATTTGTTTAACGCATTTGTTTTGGTTACTCGACGTCTCCGTTCTCGTGTAGCCTACATATTGCGTTTTTTTTTTAATTTGCTTTCCTGGCTAAAGGTTAGCATGTTTAAAATACGTAAGTCGTTTTGTTCATCAAATTTAAGTAGATAACTCATCAGTTGTTTGCATCAGAGCGATAATTTTTGAGATAGTTATTAAAACTGTTTAAAGGTTGTCAAACGTTGTTTCTCGTTGTATATCCTTTAATTCTAGAGTTAAATTGATAAATAACGTGTACGAATTTGTTTAACGCATTTGTTTTGGTTACTCGACGTCTCCGTTCTCGTGTAGCCTACATATTGCGTTTTTTTTTTAATTTGCTTACCGGGCTAAAGGTTAGCATGTTTAAAATACGTAAGTCGTTTTGTTCATCAAATTTAAGTAGATAACTCATCAGTTGTTTGCATCAGAGCGATAATTTTTGAGATAGTTATTAAAACTGTTTAAAGGTTGTCAAACGTTGTTTCTCGTTGTATATCCTTTAATTCTAGAGTTAAATTGATAAATAACGTGTACGAATTTGTTTAACGCATTTGTTTTGGTTACTCGACGTCTCCGTTCTCGTGTAGCCTACATATTGCGTTTTTTTTTTAATTTGCTTACCGGGCTAAAGGTTAGCATGTTTAAAATACGTAAGTCGTTTTGTTCATCAAATTTAAGTAGATAACTCATCAGTTGTTTGCATCAGAGCGATAATTTTTGAGATAGTTATTAAAACTGTTTAAAGGTTGTCAAACGTTGTTTCTCGTTGTATATCCTTTAATTCTAGAGTTAAATTGATAAATAACGTGTACGAATTTGTTTAACGCATTTGTTTTGGTTACTCGACGTCTCCGTTCTCGTGTAGCCTACATATTGCGTTTTTTTTTTAATTTGCTTACCTGGCTAAAGGTTAGCATGTTTAAAATACGTAAGTCGTTTTGTTCATCAAATTTAAGTAGATAACTCATCAGTTGTTTGCATCAGAGCGATAATTTTTGAGATAGTTATTAAAATTGTTTAAAGGTTGTCAAAAGTTGTTTCTCGTTGTATATCCTTTAATTCTAGAGTTAAATTGATAAATAACGTGTACGAATTTGTTTAACGCATTTGTTTTGGTTACTCGACGTCTCCGTTCTCGTGTAGCCTACATATTGCGTTTTTTTTTTAATTTGCTTACCGGGCTAAAGGTTAGCATGTTTAAAATACGTAAGTCGTTTTGTTCAACAAATTTGAGTAGATAACTCAGCAGTTGTTTGCATCAGAGCGACAATTTTTGAGATAGTTATTAAAATTGTTTAAAGGTTGTCAAACGTTGTTTCTCGTTGTATATCCTTTAATTCTAGAGTTAAATTGATAAATAACGTGTACGAATTTGTTTAACGCATTTGTTTTGGTTACTCGACGTCTCCGTTCTCGTGTAGCCTACATATTGCGTTTTTTTTTTAATTTGCTTACCTGGCTAAAGGTTAGCATGTTTAAAATACGTAAGTCGTTTTGTTCATCATATTTAAGTAGATAACTCATCAGTTGTTTGCATCAGAGCGATAATTTTTGAGATAGTTATTAAAACTGTTTAAAGGTTGTCAAACGTTGTTTCTCGTCGTATATCCTTTAATTCTAGAGTTAAATTGATAAATAACGTGTACGAATTTGTTTAACGCATTTGTTTTGGTTACTCGACGTCTCCGTTCTCGTGTAGCCTACATATTGCGTTTTTTTTTTTTAATTTGCTTACCTGGCTAAAGGTTAGCATGTTTAAAATACGTAAGTCGTTTTGTTCATCATATTTAAGTAGATAACTCATCAGTTGTTTGCATCAGAGCGATAATTTTTGAGATAGTTATTAAAACTGTTTAAAAGTTGTCAAACGTTGTTTCTCGTTGTATATCCTTTAATTCTAGAGTTAAATTGATAAATAACGTGTACGAATTTGTTTAACGCATTTGTTTTGGTTACTCGACGTCTCCGTTCTCGTGTAGCCTACATATTGCGTTTTTTTTTTAATTTGCTTACCGGGCTAAAGGTTAGCATGTTTAAAATACGTAAGTCGTTTTGTTCATCAAATTTAAGTAGATAACTCATCAGTTGTTTGCATCAGAGCGACAATTTTTGAGATAGTTATTAAAATTGTTTAAAGGTTGTCAAACGTTGTTTCTCGTTGTATATCCTTTAATTCTAGAGTTAAATTGATAAATAACGTGTACGAATTTGTTTAACGCATTTGTTTTGGTTACTCGACGTCTCCGTTCTCGTGTAGCCTACATATTGCGTTTTTTTTTTAATTTGCTTACCTGGCTGAAGGTTAGCATGTTTAAAATGCGTAAGTCGTTTTGTTCATCAAATTTAAGTAGATAACTCATCAGTTGTTTGCATCAGAGCGATAATTTTTGAGATAGTTATTAAAACTGTTTAAAGGTTGTCAAACGTTGTTTCTCGTTGTATATCCTTTAATTCTAGAGTTAAATTGATAAATAACGTGTACGAATTTGTTTAACGCATTTGTTTTGGTTACTCGACGTCTCCGTTCTCGTGTAGCCTACATATTGCGTTTTTTTTTTAATTTGCTTACCGGGCTAAAGGTTAGCATGTTTAAAATACGTAAGTCGTTTTGTTCATCAAATTTAAGTAGATAACTCATCAGTTGTTTGCATCAGAGCGACAATTTTTGAGATAGTTATTAAAACTGTTTAAAGGTTGTCAAACGTTGTTTCTTCATGTATATCCTTTAATTCTAGAGTTAAATTGATAAATAACGTGTACGAATTTGTTTAACGCATTTGTTTTGGTTACTCGACGTCTCCGTTCTCGTGTAGCCTACATATTGCGTTTTTTTTTTTAATTTGCTTACCTGGCTAAAGGTTAGCATGTTTAAAATACGTAAGTCGTTTTGTTCATCATATTTAAGTAGATAACTCATCAGTTGTTTGCATCAGAGCGATAATTTTTGAGATAGTTATTAAAACTGTTTAAAGGTTGTCAAACGTTGTTTCTCGTTGTATATCCTTTAATTCTAGAGTTAAATTGATAAATAACGTGTACGAATTTGTTTATCGCATTTGTTTTGGTTACTCGACGTCTCCGTTCTCGTGTAGCCTACATATTGCGTTTTTTTTTTTAATTTGCTTACCGGGCTAAAGGTTAGCATATTTAAAATACGTAAGTCGTTTTGTTCATCAAATTTAAGTAGATAACTCATCAGTTGTTTGCATCAGAGCGATAATTTTTGAGATAGTTATTAAAACTGTTTAAAAGTTGTCAAACGTTGTTTCTCGTTGTATATCCTTTAATTCTAGAGTTAAATTGATAAATAACGTGTACGAATTTGTTTAACGCATTTGTTTTGGTTACTCGACGTCTCCGTTCTCGTGTAGCCTACATATTGCGTTTTTTTTTTAATTTGCTTACCTGGCTAAAGGTTAGCATGTTTAAAATACGTAAGTCGTTTTGTTCATCATATTTAAGTAGATAACTCATCAGTTGTTTGCATGAGAGCGACAATTTTTGAGATAGTTATTAAAATTGTTTAAAGGTTGTCAAACGTTGTTTCTCGTTGTATATCCTTTAATTCTAGAGTTAAATTGATAAATAACGTGTACGAATTTGTTTAACGCATTTGTTTTGGTTACTCGACGTCTCCGTTCTCGTGTAGCCTACATATTGCGTTTTTTTTTAATTTGCTTACCTGGCTAAAGGTTAGCATGTTTAAAATACGTAAGTCGTTTTGTTCATCAAATTTAAGTAGATAACTCATCAGTTGTTTGCATCAGAGCGATAATTTTTGAGATAGTTATTAAAACTGTTTAAAGGTTGTCAAACGTTGTTTCTCGTTGTATATCCTTTAATTCTAGAGTTAAATTGATAAATAACGTGTACGAATTTGTTTAACGCATTTGTTTTGGTTACTCGACGTCTCCGTTCTCGTGTAGCCCACATATAGCGTTTTTTTTTTTTTAATTTGCTTACCGGGCTAAAGGTTAGCATGTTTAAAATACGTAAGTCGTTTTGTTCAACAAATTTGAGTAGATAACTCAGCAGTTGTTTGCATCAGAGCGACAATTTTTGAGATAGTTATTAAAATTGTTTAAAGGTTGTCAAACGTTGTTTCTCGTTGTATATCCTTTAATTCTAGAGTTAAATTGATAAATAACGTGTACGAATTTGTTTAACGCATTTGTTTTGGTTACTCGACGTCTCCGTTCTCGTGTAGCCTACATATTGCGTTTTTTTTTTAATTTGCTTACCGGGCTAAAGGTTAGCATGTTTAAAATACGTAAGTCGTTTTGTTCATCAAATTTAAGTAGATAACTCATCAGTTGTTTGCATCAGAGCGATAATTTTTGAGATAGTTATTAAAACTGTTTAAAGGTTGTCAAACGTTGTTTCTCGTTGTATATCCTTTAATTCTAGAGTTAAATTGATAAATAACGTGTACGAATTTGTTTAACGCATTTGTTTTGGTTACTCGACGTCTTCTCGTGTAGCCTACATATTGCGTTTTTTTTTTTAATTTGCTTACCTGGCTAAAGGTTAGCATGTTTAAAATACGTAAGTCGTTTTGTTCATCATATTTAAGTAGATAACTCATCAGTTGTTTGCATCAGAGCGATAATTTTTGAGATAGTTATTAAAACTGTTTAAAGGTTGTCAAACGTTGTTTCTCGTTGTATATACTTTAATTCTAGAGTTAAATTGATAAATAACGTGTACGAATTTGTTTAACGCATTTGTTTTGGTTACTCGACGTCTCCGTTCTCGTGTAGCCTACATATTGCGTTTTTTTTTTTAATTTGCTTACCGGGCTAAAGGTTAGCATGTTTAAAATACGTAAGTCGTTTTGTTCATCAAATTTAAGTAGATAACTCATCAGTTGTTTGCATCAGAGCGATAATTTTTGAGATAGTTATTAAAACTGTTTAAAAGTTGTCAAACGTTGTTTCTCGTTGTATATCCTTTAATTCTAGAGTTAAATTGATAAATAACGTGTACGAATTTGTTTAACGCATTTGTTTTGGTTACTCGACGTCTCCGTTCTCGTGTAGCCTACATATTGCGTTTTTTTTTTTAATTTGCTTACCGGGCTAAAGGTTAGCATGTTTAAAATACGTAAGTCGTTTTGTTCATCAAATTTAAGTAGATAACTCATCAGTTGTTTGCATCAGAGCGATAATTTTTGAGATAGTTATTAAAACTGTTTAAAGGTTGTCAAACGTTGTTTCTCGTTGTATATCCTTTAATTCTAGAGTTAAATTGATAAATAACGTGTACGAATTTGTTTAACGCATTTGTTTTGGTTACTCGACGTCTCCGTTCTCGTGTAGCCTACATATTGCGTTTTTTTTTTAATTTGCTTACCGGGCTAAAGGTTAGCATGTTTAAAATACGTAAGTCGTTTTGTTCATCAAATTTAAGTAGATAACTCATCAGTTGTTTGCATCAGAGCGATAATTTTTGAGATAGTTATTAAAACTGTTTAAAGGTTGTCAAACGTTGTTTCTCGTTGTATATCCTTTAATTCTAGAGTTAAATTGATAAATAACGTGTACGAATTTGTTTAACGCATTTGTTTTGGTTACTCGACGTCTCCGTTCTCGTGTAGCCTACATATTGCGTTTTTTTTTTAATTTGCTTACCTGGCTAAAGGTTAGCATGTTTAAAATACGTAAGTCGTTTTGTTCATCAAATTTAAGTAGATAACTCATCAGTTGTTTGCATCAGAGCGATAATTTTTGAGATAGTTATTAAAATTGTTTAAAGGTTGTCAAAAGTTGTTTCTCGTTGTATATCCTTTAATTCTAGAGTTAAATTGATAAATAACGTGTACGAATTTGTTTAACGCATTTGTTTTGGTTACTCGACGTCTCCGTTCTCGTGTAGCCTACATATTGCGTTTTTTTTTTAATTTGCTTACCGGGCTAAAGGTTAGCATGTTTAAAATACGTAAGTCGTTTTGTTCAACAAATTTGAGTAGATAACTCAGCAGTTGTTTGCATCAGAGCGACAATTTTTGAGATAGTTATTAAAATTGTTTAAAGGTTGTCAAACGTTGTTTCTCGTTGTATATCCTTTAATTCTAGAGTTAAATTGATAAATAACGTGTACGAATTTGTTTAACGCATTTGTTTTGGTTACTCGACGTCTCCGTTCTCGTGTAGCCTACATATTGCGTTTTTTTTTTAATTTGCTTACCTGGCTAAAGGTTAGCATGTTTAAAATACGTAAGTCGTTTTGTTCATCATATTTAAGTAGATAACTCATCAGTTGTTTGCATCAGAGCGATAATTTTTGAGATAGTTATTAAAACTGTTTAAAGGTTGTCAAACGTTGTTTCTCGTCGTATATCCTTTAATTCTAGAGTTAAATTGATAAATAACGTGTACGAATTTGTTTAACGCATTTGTTTTGGTTACTCGACGTCTCCGTTCTCGTGTAGCCTACATATTGCGTTTTTTTTTTTAATTTGCTTACCTGGCTAAAGGTTAGCATGTTTAAAATACGTAAGTCGTTTTGTTCATCATATTTAAGTAGATAACTCATCAGTTGTTTGCATCAGAGCGATAATTTTTGAGATAGTTATTAAAACTGTTTAAAAGTTGTCAAACGTTGTTTCTCGTTGTATATCCTTTAATTCTAGAGTTAAATTGATAAATAACGTGTACGAATTTGTTTAACGCATTTGTTTTGGTTACTCGACGTCTCCGTTCTCGTGTAGCCTACATATTGCGTTTTTTTTTTAATTTGCTTACCGGGCTAAAGGTTAGCATGTTTAAAATACGTAAGTCGTTTTGTTCATCAAATTTAAGTAGATAACTCATCAGTTGTTTGCATCAGAGCGACAATTTTTGAGATAGTTATTAAAATTGTTTAAAGGTTGTCAAACGTTGTTTCTCGTTGTATATCCTTTAATTCTAGAGTTAAATTGATAAATAACGTGTACGAATTTGTTTAACGCATTTGTTTTGGTTACTCGACGTCTCCGTTCTCGTGTAGCCTACATATTGCGTTTTTTTTTTAATTTGCTTACCTGGCTGAAGGTTAGCATGTTTAAAATGCGTAAGTCGTTTTGTTCATCAAATTTAAGTAGATAACTCATCAGTTGTTTGCATCAGAGCGATAATTTTTGAGATAGTTATTAAAACTGTTTAAAGGTTGTCAAACGTTGTTTCTCGTTGTATATCCTTTAATTCTAGAGTTAAATTGATAAATAACGTGTACGAATTTGTTTAACGCATTTGTTTTGGTTACTCGACGTCTCCGTTCTCGTGTAGCCTACATATTGCGTTTTTTTTTTAATTTGCTTACCGGGCTAAAGGTTAGCATGTTTAAAATACGTAAGTCGTTTTGTTCATCAAATTTAAGTAGATAACTCATCAGTTGTTTGCATCAGAGCGACAATTTTTGAGATAGTTATTAAAACTGTTTAAAGGTTGTCAAACGTTGTTTCTTCATGTATATCCTTTAATTCTAGAGTTAAATTGATAAATAACGTGTACGAATTTGTTTAACGCATTTGTTTTGGTTACTCGACGTCTCCGTTCTCGTGTAGCCTACATATTGCGTTTTTTTTTTTAATTTGCTTACCTGGCTAAAGGTTAGCATGTTTAAAATACGTAAGTCGTTTTGTTCATCATATTTAAGTAGATAACTCATCAGTTGTTTGCATCAGAGCGATAATTTTTGAGATAGTTATTAAAACTGTTTAAAGGTTGTCAAACGTTGTTTCTCGTTGTATATCCTTTAATTCTAGAGTTAAATTGATAAATAACGTGTACGAATTTGTTTATCGCATTTGTTTTGGTTACTCGACGTCTCCGTTCTCGTGTAGCCTACATATTGCGTTTTTTTTTTTAATTTGCTTACCGGGCTAAAGGTTAGCATATTTAAAATACGTAAGTCGTTTTGTTCATCAAATTTAAGTAGATAACTCATCAGTTGTTTGCATCAGAGCGATAATTTTTGAGATAGTTATTAAAACTGTTTAAAAGTTGTCAAACGTTGTTTCTCGTTGTATATCCTTTAATTCTAGAGTTAAATTGATAAATAACGTGTACGAATTTGTTTAACGCATTTGTTTTGGTTACTCGACGTCTCCGTTCTCGTGTAGCCTACATATTGCGTTTTTTTTTTAATTTGCTTACCTGGCTAAAGGTTAGCATGTTTAAAATACGTAAGTCGTTTTGTTCATCATATTTAAGTAGATAACTCATCAGTTGTTTGCATGAGAGCGACAATTTTTGAGATAGTTATTAAAATTGTTTAAAGGTTGTCAAACGTTGTTTCTCGTTGTATATCCTTTAATTCTAGAGTTAAATTGATAAATAACGTGTACGAATTTGTTTAACGCATTTGTTTTGGTTACTCGACGTCTCCGTTCTCGTGTAGCCTACATATTGCGTTTTTTTTTAATTTGCTTACCTGGCTAAAGGTTAGCATGTTTAAAATACGTAAGTCGTTTTGTTCATCAAATTTAAGTAGATAACTCATCAGTTGTTTGCATCAGAGCGATAATTTTTGAGATAGTTATTAAAACTGTTTAAAGGTTGTCAAACGTTGTTTCTCGTTGTATATCCTTTAATTCTAGAGTTAAATTGATAAATAACGTGTACGAATTTGTTTAACGCATTTGTTTTGGTTACTCGACGTCTCCGTTCTCGTGTAGCCCACATATAGCGTTTTTTTTTTTTTAATTTGCTTACCGGGCTAAAGGTTAGCATGTTTAAAATACGTAAGTCGTTTTGTTCAACAAATTTGAGTAGATAACTCAGCAGTTGTTTGCATCAGAGCGACAATTTTTGAGATAGTTATTAAAATTGTTTAAAGGTTGTCAAACGTTGTTTCTCGTTGTATATCCTTTAATTCTAGAGTTAAATTGATAAATAACGTGTACGAATTTGTTTAACGCATTTGTTTTGGTTACTCGACGTCTCCGTTCTCGTGTAGCCTACATATTGCGTTTTTTTTTTAATTTGCTTACCGGGCTAAAGGTTAGCATGTTTAAAATACGTAAGTCGTTTTGTTCATCAAATTTAAGTAGATAACTCATCAGTTGTTTGCATCAGAGCGATAATTTTTGAGATAGTTATTAAAACTGTTTAAAGGTTGTCAAACGTTGTTTCTCGTTGTATATCCTTTAATTCTAGAGTTAAATTGATAAATAACGTGTACGAATTTGTTTAACGCATTTGTTTTGGTTACTCGACGTCTCCGTTCTCGTGTAGCCTACATATTGCGTTTTTTTTTTTAATTTGCTTACCTGGCTAAAGGTTAGCATGTTTAAAATACGTAAGTCGTTTTGTTCATCATATTTAAGTAGATAACTCATCAGTTGTTTGCATCAGAGCGATAATTTTTGAGATAGTTATTAAAACTGTTTAAAGGTTGTCAAACGTTGTTTCTCGTTGTATATACTTTAATTCTAGAGTTAAATTGATAAATAACGTGTACGAATTTGTTTAACGCATTTGTTTTGGTTACTCGACGTCTCCGTTCTCGTGTAGCCTACATATTGCGTTTTTTTTTTTAATTTGCTTACCGGGCTAAAGGTTAGCATGTTTAAAATACGTAAGTCGTTTTGTTCATCAAATTTAAGTAGATAACTCATCAGTTGTTTGCATCAGAGCGATAATTTTTGAGATAGTTATTAAAACTGTTTAAAAGTTGTCAAACGTTGTTTCTCGTTGTATATCCTTTAATTCTAGAGTTAAATTGATAAATAACGTGTACGAATTTGTTTAACGCATTTGTTTTGGTTACTCGACGTCTCCGTTCTCGTGTAGCCTACATATTGCGTTTTTTTTTTTAATTTGCTTACCGGGCTAAAGGTTAGCATGTTTAAAATACGTAAGTCGTTTTGTTCATCAAATTTAAGTAGATAACTCATCAGTTGTTTGCATCAGAGCGATAATTTTTGAGATAGTTATTAAAACTGTTTAAAAGTTGTCAAACGTTGTTTCTCGTTGTATATCCTTTAATTCTAGAGTTAAATTGATAAATAACGTGTACGAATTTGTTTAACGCATTTGTTTTGGTTACTCGACGTCTCCGTTCTCGTGTAGCCTACATATTGCGTTTTTTTTTTAATTTGCTTACCTGGCTAAAGGTTAGCATGTTTAAAATACGTAAGTCGTTTTGTTCATCAAATTTAAGTAGATAACTCATCAGTTGTTTGCATCAGAGCGATAATTTTTGAGATAGTTATTAAAACTGTTTAAAGGTTGTCAAACGTTGTTTCTCGTTGTATATCCTTTAATTCTAGAGTTAAATTGATAAATAACGTGTACGAATTTGTTTAACGCATTTGTTTTGGTTACTCGACGTCTCCGTTCTCGTGTAGCCTACATATTGCGTTTTTTTTTTAATTTGCTTACCGGGCTAAAGGTTAGCATGTTTAAAATACGTAAGTCGTTTTGTTCATCATATTTAAGTAGATAACTCATCAGTTGTTTGCATCAGAGCGATAATTTTTGAGATAGTTATTAAAACTGTTTAAAGGTTGTCAAACGTTGTTTCTCGTTGTATATCCTTTAATTCTAGAGTTAAATTGATAAATAACGTGTACGAATTTGTTTAACGTATTTGTTTTGGTTACTCGACGTCTCCGTTCTCGTGTAGCCTACATATTGCGTTTTTTTTTTAATTTGCTTACCGGGCTAAAGGTTAGCATGTTTAAAATACGTAAGTCGTTTTGTTCAACAAATTTGAGTAGATAACTCAGCAGTTGTTTGCATCAGAGCGATAATTTTTGAGATAGTTATTAAAACTGTTTAAAGGTTTTCAAACGTTGTTTCTCGTTGTATATCCTTTAATTCTAGAGTTAAATTGATAAATAACGTGTACGAATTTGTTTAACGCATTTGTTTTGGTTACTCGACGTCTCCGTTCTCGTGTAGCCTACATATTGCGTTTTTTTTTTAATTTGCTTACCGGGCTAAAGGTTAGCATGTTTAAAATACGTAAGTCGTTTTGTTCATCAAATTTAAGTAGATAACTCATCAGTTGTTCGCATCAGAGCGACAATTTTTGAGATAGTTATTAAAACTGTTTAGAGGTTGTCAAACGTTGTTTCTCGTTGTATATCCTTTAATTCTAGAGTTAAATTGATAAATAACGTGTACGAATTTGTTTAACGCATTTGTTTTGGTTACTCGACGTCTCCGTTCTCGTGTAGCCTACATATTGCTTTTTTTTTTTATTTGCTTACCGGGCTAAAGGTTAGCATGTTTAAAATACGTAAGTCGTTTTGTTCATCATATTTAAGTAGATAACTCATCAGTTGTTTGCATCAGAGCGATAATTTTTGAGATAGTTATTAAAACTGTTTAAAGGTTGTCAAACGTTGTTTCTCGTTGTATATCCTTTAATTCTAGAGTTAAATTGATAAATAACGTGTACGAATTTGTTTAACGCATTTGTTTTGGTTACTCGACGTCTCCGTTCTCGTGTAGCCTACATATTGCGTTTTTTTTTTAATTTGCTTACCTGGCTAAAGGTTAGCATGTTTAAAATACGTAAGTCGTTTTGTTCATCAAATTTAAGTAGATAACTCATCAGTTGTTTGCATCAGAGCGATAATTTTTGAGATAGTTATTAAAACTGTTTAAAGGTTGTCAAACGTTGTTTCTCGTTGTATATCCTTTAATTCTAGAGTTAAATTGATAAATAACGTGTACGAATTTGTTTAACGCATTTGTTTTGGTTACTCGACGTCTCCGTTCTCGTGTAGCCCACATATAGCGTTTTTTTTTTTTAATTTGCTTACCGGGCTAAAGGTTAGCATGTTTAAAATACGTAAGTCGTTTTGTTCAACAAATTTGAGTAGATAACTCAGCAGTTGTTTGCATCAGAGCGACAATTTTTGAGATAGTTATTAAAATTGTTTAAAGGTTGTCAAACGTTGTTTCTCGTTGTATATCCTTTAATTCTAGAGTTAAATTGATAAATAACGTGTACGAATTTGTTTAACGCATTTGTTTTGGTTACTCGACGTCTCCGTTCTCGTGTAGCCTACATATTGCGTTTTTTTTTTAATTTGCTTACCGGGCTAAAGGTTAGCATGTTTAAAATACGTAAGTCGTTTTGTTCATCAAATTTAAGTAGATAACTCATCAGTTGTTTGCATCAGAGCGATAATTTTTGAGATAGTTATTAAAACTGTTTAAAGGTTGTCAAACGTTGTTTCTCGTTGTATATCCTTTAATTCTAGAGTTAAATTGATAAATAACGTGTACGAATTTGTTTAACGCATTTGTTTTGGTTACTCGACGTCTCCGTTCTCGTGTAGCCTACATATTGCGTTTTTTTTTTTAATTTGCTTACCTGGCTAAAGGTTAGCATGTTTAAAATACGTAAGTCGTTTTGTTCATCATATTTAAGTAGATAACTCATCAGTTGTTTGCATCAGAGCGATAATTTTTGAGATAGTTATTAAAACTGTTTAAAGGTTGTCAAACGTTGTTTCTCGTTGTATATACTTTAATTCTAGAGTTAAATTGATAAATAACGTGTACGAATTTGTTTAACGCATTTGTTTTGGTTACTCGACGTCTCCGTTCTCGTGTAGCCTACATATTGCGTTTTTTTTTTAATTTGCTTACCGGGCTAAAGGTTAGCATGTTTAAAATACGTAAGTCGTTTTGTTCATCAAATTTAAGTAGATAACTCATCAGTTGTTTGCATCAGAGCGATAATTTTTGAGATAGTTATTAAAACTGTTTAAAAGTTGTCAAACGTTGTTTCTCGTTGTATATCCTTTAATTCTAGAGTTAAATTGATAAATAACGTGTACGAATTTGTTTAACGCATTTGTTTTGGTTACTCGACGTCTCCGTTCTCGTGTAGCCT
The DNA here is from genome assembly GCF_040869045.1 of Eurosta solidaginis. Lineage (NCBI taxonomy): Eukaryota > Metazoa > Arthropoda > Insecta > Diptera > Tephritidae > Eurosta > Eurosta solidaginis. The sequence goes on from NW_027136944.1 coordinate 533,607, forward strand.
ACATATTGCGTTTTTTTTTTAATTTGCTTACCGGGCTAAAGGTTAGCATGTTTAAAATACGTAAGTCGTTTTGTTCATCAAATTTAAGTAGATAACTCATCAGTTGTTTGCATCAGAGCGATAATTTTTGAGATAGTTATTAAAACTGTTTAAAGTTGTCAAACGTTGTTTCTCGTTGTATATCCTTTAATTCTAGAGTTAAATTGATAAATAACGTGTACGAATTTGTTTAACGCATTTGTTTTGGTTACTCGACGTCTCCGTTCTCGTGTAGCCTACATATTGCGTTTTTTTTTAAATTTGCTTACCTGGCTAAAGGTTAGCATGTTTAAAATACGTAAGTCGTTTTGTTCATCAAATTTAAGTAGATAACTCATCAGTTGTTTGCATCAGAGCGATAATTTTTGAGATAGTTATTAAAACTGTTTAAAGGTTGTCAAACGTTGTTTCTCGTTGTATATCCTTTAATTCTAGAGTTAAATTGATAAATAACGTGTACGAATTTGTTTAACGCATTTGTTTTGGTTACTCGACGTCTCCGTTCTCGTGTAGCCTACATATTGCGTTTTTTTTTTAATTTGCTTACCGGGCTAAAGGTTAGCATGTTTAAAATACGTAAGTAGTTTTGTTCATCATATTTAAGTAGATAACTCATCAGTTGTTTGCATCAGAGCGATAATTTTTGAGATAGTTATTAAAACTGTTTAAAGGTTGTCAAACGTTGTTTCTCGTTGTATATCCTTTAATTCTAGAGTTAAATTGATAAATAACGTGTACGAATTTGTTTAACGTATTTGTTTTGGTTACTCGACGTCTCCGTTCTCGTGTAGCCTACATATTGCGTTTTTTTTTTAATTTGCTTACCGGGCTAAAGGTTAGCATGTTTAAAATACGTAAGTCGTTTTGTTCAACAAATTTGAGTAGATAACTCAGCAGTTGTTTGCATCAGAGCGATAATTTTTGAGATAGTTATTAAAACTGTTTAAAGGTTTTCAAACGTTGTTTCTCGTTGTATATCCTTTAATTCTAGAGTTAAATTGATAAATAACGTGTACGAATTTGTTTAACGCATTTGTTTGGTTACTCGACGTCTCCGTTCTCGTGTAGCCTACATATTGCGTTTTTTTTTAATTTGCTTACCGGGCTAAAGGTTAGCATGTTTAAAATACGTAAGTCGTTTTGTTCATCAAATTTAAGTAGATAACTCATCAGTTGTTCGCATCAGAGCGACAATTTTTGAGATAGTTATTAAAACTGTTTAGAGGTTGTCAAACGTTGTTTCTCGTTGTATATCCTTTAATTCTAGAGTTAAATTGATAAATAACGTGTACGAATTTGTTTAACGCATTTGTTTTGGTTACTCGACGTCTCCGTTCTCGTGTAGCCTACATATTGCTTTTTTTTTTTATTTGCTTACCGGGCTAAAGGTTAGCATGTTTAAAATACGTAAGTCGTTTTGTTCATCATATTTAAGTAGATAACTCATCAGTTGTTTGCATCAGAGCGATAATTTTTGAGATAGTTATTAAAACTGTTTAAAGGTTGTCAAACGTTGTTTCTCGTTGTATATCCTTTAATTCTAGAGTTAAATTGATAAATAACGTGTACGAATTTGTTTAACGCATTTGTTTTGGTTACTCGACGTCTCCGTTCTCGTGTAGCCTACATATTGCGTTTTTTTTTTAATTTGCTTACCGGGCTAAAGGTTAGCATGTTTAAAATACGTAAGTCGTTTTGTTCAACAAATTTGAGTAGATAACTCAGCAGTTGTTTGCATGAGAGCGACAATTTTTGAGATAGTTATTAAAACTGTTTAAAAGGTTGTCAAACGTTGTTTCTCGTTGTATATCCTTTAATTCTAGAGTTAAATTGATAAATAACGTGTACGAATTTGTTTAACGTATTTGTTTTGGTTACTCGACGTCTCCGTTCTCGTGTAGCCTACATATTGCGTTTTTTTTTTAATTTGCTTACCGGGCTAAAGGTTAGCATGTTTAAAATACGTAAGTCGTTTTGTTCATCAAATTTAAGTAGATAACTCATCAGTTGTTTGCATCAGAGCGACAATTTTTGAGATAGTTATTAAAACTGTTTAAAGGTTGTCAAACGTTGTTTCTCGTTGTATATCCTTTAATTCTAGAGTTAAATTGATAAATAACGTGTACGAATTTGTTTAACGCATTTGTTTTGGTTACTCGACGTCTCCGTTCTCGTGTAGCCTACATATTGCGTTTTTTTTTTAATTTGCTTACCGGGCTAAAGGTTAGCATGTTTAAAATACGTAAGTCGTTTTGTTCATCATATTTAAGTAGATAACTCATCAGTTGTTTGCATCAGAGCGATAATTTTTGAGATAGTTATTAAAACTGTTTAAAGGTTGTCAAACGTTGTTTCTCGTTGTATATCCTTTAATCCTAGAGTTAAATTGATAAATAACGTGTACGAATTTGTTTAACGCATTTGTTTTGGTTACTCGACGTCTCCGTTCTCGTGTAGCCTACATATTGCGTTTTTTTTTAATTTGCTTACCGGGCTAAAGGTTAGCATGTTTAAAATACGTAAGTCGTTTTGTTCATCATATTTAAGTAGATAACTCATCAGTTGTTTGCATCAGAGCGATAATTTTTGAGATAGTTATTAAAACTGTTTAAAGGTTGTCAAACGTTGTTTCTCGTTGTATATCCTTTAATTCTAGAGTTAAATTGATAAATAACGTGTACGAATTTGTTTAACGCATTTGTTTTGGTTACTCGACGTCTCCGTTCTCGTGTAGCCTACATATTGCTTTTTTTTTTAATTTGCTTACCGGGCTAAAGGTTAGCATGTTTAAAATACGTAAGTCGTTTTGTTCATCATATTTAAGTAGATAACTCATCAGTTGTTTGCATCAGAGCGATAATTTTTGAGATAGTTATTAAAACTGTTTAAAGGTTGTCAAACGTTGTTTCTCGTTGTATATCCTTTAATTCTAGAGTTAAATTGATAAATAACGTGTACGAATTTGTTTAACGCATTTGTTTTGGTTACTCGACGTCTCCGTTCTCGTGTAGCCTACATATTGCGTTTTTTTT